>NW_027070015.1:305266-466674 GCF_002906115.3 Quercus suber | reverse complement strand
AAAAAAAAAAAAAAAAAAGAGAACTTGAACCCCCTCCTATTCCCACTGCCCCACCTGGTATCCCCTCCATCATTGGGCAGTGAAGGCCATCGTGCCACTCCCCGGACACGATGAGGAAATCCTTGTTCAGCCCCTTGCTAGACTCAGGGAGACACTGGATAAGTCGTAACCTGTCATCCCTTATCTTCATGTAATACGACTTGCGCTTTAGGAACTAAAGGTCGTAACACCAGTTTATGTCGTGGTGGGTCAACCTTAGCCCCATCTTCTCATTCAGGGCGTCCACGCAGCCCAAAATCATGAAAACATTGATTGCGCACTGGGTGGGGGCTAGCCGGAAGTGCGTAAGGTAGCCCCTCATCACCGGTCCCATGGGGATTCTCATACCCTCTTCGAGGAAGGCGATAATGGGAATCACCACCTCACCCTCCTCCCTTCGAAGGAGCCACTCCCCATCCTCACAATACCTCAAGCCTACGTTGCTAGGTATCCCATAGTCGGCGATGAATTTCTCCATCGCCTCCTTAGTATAGACATATTTCTTAAATCTACCCATCCCAAGTGATGCCTAAAAGAACTAAGAAAGAGCAAATGAAAGAGAAGAAGGAGTAGAAAGGAAGAGAGCTCAGAGAGGGATAGAGTGACTTACAGGAATGAGGAGGAGCTCCTCGGACAGGCTTTTTGTGCTGGAGATGTAAGTGAGAGTTTGGCTAGACTCAGGATAGATGTGCGAGAACTCTTGATTACAAATGAAAAAGAGGAAAAAGCAATTTGAATGGGTATTTATACCCCAAATCGAGGAACCGTGCTGGTTTTTCCCGCCCATAAATGTGAGGCGAACCTCCACCATTAGATTGGCATCACCTCGTTGAACGTGAGGAGCACAGAGCCGCCTGAATTTAATGAAGGGCACGTTACACGCGCCGAAGCGTCAGCAACGCGCCTTGTGCAAATGAAAAGACCTCAGTACTGACGGGGGACAAGACTCGACTGGACATGGAGCAGGCCCGAGGATGTCAAAATCCTTCTTCCCGCCTGAGGATGCGGGCAGCAAGATTTTGAGGGGCTATTGTGGGGCCAGAAAGTCAGGTAGCCCCGGCCCACTTCAAACCGGGCCCAAAAGCCCATGCCGAGGATGTATGTAAGGTCTGAGGATAAAAGTAAGAAGTCCAGTCCCTAAGGAACAGGTCCGAGGATGACTCCGTCCTCGGACATCCGAGACCGTAGAAGTACACAAGCACCACACCATCAAGGGGGGTCTTCTTGAATATCTGAGGAGGAAAGAGCAAGTGCCAGGCGTCAACAATGAGAGCACGGTGGAGGAGCAAGTCTAAGACGAGTTGTCACCTTTACATTAAATGCCCACAACTAACGTCCTGGCCTCATTAATGAGGAGGGGATTACAGAACAGTGTTGCCTTGGTTGCCGCAACCCACAGGAAGAATGGGAAGGTGGCTGATGGGACAGGTACTCAAGTAGCGACCTGGTTGCTCAACAAATGTAGGGCTGGGATCAATGGAGAAAGGAGTATATAATGTAAGGGACCCCTCTTAGGAAGAGGGGGGAGGGAGAGGAGCAATGGTAACCAATCACGAAGGAAGTCATAAAAACTGCAAGCTCCCAAGAGAAAGGCCGAGGAGCATCATCGCTCGCGTTCATCTGAGAGCTATCACGTATGGTCGTTGCACCCCTTACTAGGGCCTAATTCTTGACCCCACTCTCTACAAATTAATTGCAGGGCTAGCTGGGCTTGGGTCCACTCCCGTAACTCATTAGAAGCCCCGAACCTGGCACCTACAATAATATATGCTACAATTTTTTTGAAGATCTTCATTAAATTAAATACTTGCAATCATTTACAATGAAGATTTTGTTTTTCATATTTCATTATTTATTATCTTATTTTATGAGTCTAACTCCAATGTTTAGCTTACTTATTTTTAATGAATGCCCTTTTAAGCAGGAAAATAAATTAAAAAAAGAACAAAATAACAAAAAACACGTGTCATCAAAGTTTCTATTAGATAAAATTATAAGTCTAGAAGATTTAGACCTAATAAATTAGTGTTCTCTAGGTAACAAATAGAACATCATATATCATCATTCTAACTTTCCAAGCATGACTACTAGTCTACCACATAAAATTTAGAATACATAAAGAAATTTTTTGGGACATTAAAATTTAGTATGAGTATATTAGACATTGCATAGTGGAATATTTTAGGAATTATTAGATTTTGTTAGGGTTTAACTAAGAGAGAAACAATAGAGGTATATGCTCATTTACAGAATATAAATGATAAAATTATTCAACTATAGTTTAGGGGTCAATGCAGCTACCCCGAACATAAAGAAGGAAAGTGTTACTTCGTCAATTTGTGTGTGTGTTATGTGTGTGTAAAACAATATGCGAGTGTGTGTGTGTGTGTTTTTATTTTTATTTTTTATTTTTAAAAAACTTGAAACAACATGTTAAAAACAATCAACCTAAAACAATTATGCATTAAACAATGAATTTTAGTTCAACAATTTGAATAAACCAAAAAAGTAGTCTGAAAACACAACAAAAAGTCACGATATTTTTACAATACCTTTATTTCTAGCTATGATGGGTCCTAGTCTGATATTTTATTATTTTATTTTAGAGTAATGTTACGTCCACAATATTTTTATAATAAATCTTAGGTGGTAAATTGCTACTGGTTTTAAAATGGGCTAACCACTTTTAACCATGCATTTAAAAAGAAAATAAAAGGCCAACTAAAGAAAATTGTGCCTAAAACAATGAATTTTGGCTTACTAAATTTGATTAAACAAAAAAGAAGCCTAGGAACACAACAAAATTTCATACAAAAAAGAAGTTTAGGAATATAACACAACGTCACAACATTTTCATAACAAATTTTAAGTAAAAAATTATTACTGGTTTTAAAATTATGCATTAAAAAAAAAAAAAAAAAAGACAATACAAGAAAATTGTGTGTGAAACGTACAATGAATTTTGGCTCACTCAATTTGACTATATATACTAAAAAAGAAGTCTAAGAATACAACAAAATATTAAAACATTTTCACAAAACTTTTATTTTTAAGATCGGAACAAATATATTTTTATCTCTACATCCATAACATTTTTAGAAAAATTATAAATGACAAGTTGTTATTGGTTTTAAATTGAACCCGCTACTGATATCACTTTTTTATCCTTCAAAAATACCTTACCACATAAAATTTGTTACAAAATTATTTTGAAAATGTTGTAGACATAACATTTCTTTTTATCTTATTTTATTTTATTTTGATCTATAAGGAACTGAGATCTCGCGATTATGAAAATATTGTAACAAGAATAAGATGTTATAACATTTTCATAATACATTTATTTTTAGTTGTGATTGGTCTCAGTCTCTTATTTTATTATTTTATTTTGACCTTTAAAAAATTGACGCCTCAATAATTATGAAAATATTGTAAAAATTTGTTGCGTTAGTGTAATTGTGTATACACATATAAAATTTAAAAGCACAAGCAAAACCAACGTATTGTGAAAAAAAGGGGGGGGGGGGCGCCAATGAACAGTGCAAATTGTCAATAATTGTGAAAATATTGTAAGAATTTGTTAAGTCAATGTAACTGTACATGCACATATAAATATTTAAAAGAAAAGATAAAAACAATGCAATCAAAACCGGCATACTGTGGTTTGTAAGGGAAAAAAAAAAGAAAAAGCCTAATGAATAATGTTGTGAAAGTGTTGCGAAAAATATTGTGGATGTAATACTTTTTTTTTTCATAATACATTTAGTTTTAGTTGTGAATGATTCTAATAGGATATTTTATTTTAAAATAATGAAATAAAAGAGTGGACAGGACAATTTGACCCCCCCCCCCCCCAAAAAGCTGAGAAAAAAGAAAAGAAAGCTGGAAAAAAAAAAAAAAGAAGCTACAGTGCCAATTGAACAACCCCGGCTGACACTGTAGTAACCGTTCAAAACCTAAATAAAAAATTAAAAAAAAAAAAAAAAGATAAAAGTGACTCAATAAACCTAAATATTGTCCATTGGGCTATTCACTCTTTTTATATATAGATCTCATTAACAAATGTCACGTGGAAAATTGGACCAGTAGTCTAGTCTTACTCTTAGGTTTATTTGTGTTAGGAGAACCAACCAGGCAACCACAAGATTCCAAGGGATTCCAAGGACCACCATGCTCAGAGCTGTAGCTCTATGTCTTCCAAAATATGACCCCACTCCGAGCATGAAAGCACTATCAGAGGATCTTTTGCAATCGAATGCTCCACATTTCAACAAAATATGTTGAAAATTCCTATTGACTGTAATTTTTAATTAATATAAGATTATGATGTTGCAGAATGCTTGTTTCTTTACGTATGAATGAGGGAAGCGTGCTCTTATCCAAAAAAAAAAAAATGAGAGGAGCGTGTTTAGAGGCTATTCTTTTTTTTTTTAATGGTTAATATGTTACATCTATTACAGTATAATTTAGAATATATATATATATATATATTAAAAAATAAAAAGAATAAATTGTAGAAATAAACAATAACTGTAATTTTTCTTTGAATATAAAGGAAAAAAAATTCTAAATTTTAGGAGTTTTTTTTTTTAAATTCAAAATAAAAATTTGTTATTTGACATTTATGACTATTTTTCTAAATGAAGTTACCATTCATTAATGAGGGCATTTTTGAACCACAAAAAAATCTAGTTAAAAGAAAAGAATCCACTTTATATATATATATATATATATATATATATGCATCCATCAAATGACACAATAATTTGTAGACAAGAGTGAAGAGTCTTTTTTTTCACCCAAAAAAAAAAAAAAAAAGAGTGAAGAGTCTTTAATATTTTATTTGAAAAATGTAGGGTCTGTTTTTGTAGCACTGGCCCAAAGGATATGGGTTAAAGGCCTAACGAACCCAGAACAATGAATTTGTAGAGAGTGGATCGAAGGTTTAGGCGCTGGCCGGCGTTCACGAAGCATGAACTCCTTTCTCTTTTATTGAAGAAATACTTAAAACAGTTTACAACTGGGAGATGCTTCTTGGCCCATGGCCGAGGAGGCTTTTCTCCCTCTCACCTCTAGAAAAAACTCCTCCTTTACATTTTGCTCACATTTCTTATATATCCCCATCTCCTTCCTCCTATTGATCATCTATTGGCTTTCCCCCTGATCGACTATCCCATCAAAGGTCGTATCCGTGCTTGAGTGGTTCGCCCTGATCGATGTCGCCCTGGCAAGGGGTTACATCCCCATTAATGCGGCCAGAGGGGTTAGGTGAACGTATTTAATGGCGAGGTGACGGTTCGCCCATAGCTTGCCTTTCTCTGTACCGAGGTCTTGGACGACCGAGGATAGGGTCACCCTCGGACCCATCGTGCGTCCTCGGCGTGGGCCATTTGGGCCTGGGTTGAAGTGGGCCTTGGCTAATCGATTTTCTGGCCTCACAAAAAATATATACTACTTTAATAACATTTCACATTTTCTTTAAAAGAAGTAAAATTTCACATTTAAAGGAAATGTAATATTTTTTTTTTTTAAATTTTATAATTCGATAATTGTGAGAGGGAGATTGAAATTTTGGACATTATCATTGAAAATACTAGTCGAGTTATAAAGCTTTCGAAAAAAAGTTATAATTAAATGACGGACTCAGTTATACCAATTCTATAGTAATTATTATAGAAAGGCTATTTTTTTTTCTAATATTAAAACAAAGAAGATTGAAACACCATTGAATTTTCATGGTTCACTATCTTGTTATAGCGCATAAAATCTAATCTTTCAAACTACAAAAAGTTAACTGTACTTACACCAGTGTCAATGTTATGGGATTCGACTTTCGACCACACCGGTACTGCTATTTTTGCTTACTTTGGCGCCCCTAATTAATGGAGCTTATATATCATCATCTCCAGCCAATGAGGTATCTTTGAATTCATAGGTTTTGACACTAATTGCAGTTAACTTTGACATTGTTGGTCTCTCATGGTTCAATGAATCGATAAGACCAAAAGTTGTGGCTTGGATGCCAATATTTCAACATTGTAAGGCAATTCCAT
Source organism: Quercus suber (assembly GCF_002906115.3). Taxonomy (NCBI): domain Eukaryota; kingdom Viridiplantae; phylum Streptophyta; class Magnoliopsida; order Fagales; family Fagaceae; genus Quercus; species Quercus suber. The sequence goes on along the minus strand of NW_027070015.1, from coordinate 460,582 downwards.
TACCCATTAGCCCCAAAGAGAGAGAGAGAATGTAAATGTAAGAATTTTTTTTTTGAGGCTGTGGAAAAGAATAATCATCGCTTAGTTTAGGAGAGTGGCTATTATTTAGTAACTGCTTGTTGACTAGTGCAAAGCGAGGGGGCCGGTGAGGGCCCTTCAGTGCCAAAACTAATTAAAAAAAAGAAAAAAGAAAAAGAAAAAAGAAGAAGATATATATATATATATATATAAAATCTTTATTTAATAATGTCACGAGTGAAGGTTTGAATTATTATTGAATAATGTCACGGGTGAAGGTTTTAATTATGTGGCTAGAGAAGAGAATATGTTACTGTTGTTAGTGAGGCATACGGGTGAGTGGGTGACCTTGTAGTTGATGGGAAGGTTTTTAATTTTTTATATAAAAAGGAAACTTTTAAACTTTGTTAGAGTTTCTTGATGCTCTTAAATTTTCATTCATTTCATGATTTTGACTGCATTACTTGTTCTACATTGTTACATTGCTTCATTACAATTATTTATACAAGTACTAACTAGGTCGGTTTCAAGTTTCAACATTACGTTTATAAGTTTCAGATTTCAATGAAGTGCTCTTGGACTTAATTTAAGGATTTCAAACGGCTTCGATGTGTCTATTACTTCATTTGCGTGCTACTTCAACTTCATTTTGCTGCCACCTAGTTAAATTGTTGATATCCAGTTCTTCAATTGCGTGAGATTTTGATTTACGCAAATCTATATTATTATGTAATTTTCCTTCATAAAAATTTGTGTATAAACAATTAAATTTAGAGCTAAATTACATAATAATAACATAAATTTGCGTAAATCACAATCAATGTTTATTTAACTATTAAAAAATTATTTCGTTTTATAAGTGAAATTTTGAATTAAAATAAAATAAAATCTAAAAACAACTTATTCATGAGAAAAATAAACTTAACATATAAACAAATATATATATATATATATATATATATATATATGTAAATTCTGCTTGTATCCAATCAAAATTAAAAGTGTAAAAGTGAAATAATTCTTTAAGACCTCAAATTCAACTGCATACCAAGTTTTTCTCAAAAATTAAAAAAGAAAAAAAAAGAAAAGAAAAAAGAACCGCATACAAAATTATTATCCTTTTTCACATGTTGCTTCCCAACTACCAAGTCGCTCGTTCTTAGTGTTTTCATAGTGGTTTCTCAAAAATAAATAAATAAATAAATTTCATAGTGGTATGATATTAATGTCTAGGCAAGAATGATACCTCTTTAGACCAAAAGAGCCGTCATATCTTACATTCTCCTTTCTTTGTTCAGAGAAGATTGGGATTGGTTAATGGGTGTACTTAGGCATTTGATAATAAATTATTTTAAAGAAAATTTAAATATCATTTTTATGAAAAATATAAAAATTTGTTAAAAAAATCATCTGTTCTTTTATTTCTTCATAAAAAGTTTTTAAAAATATATCTCCTTAGGATATTTATTAATTTTTTTTCCATTATATATAAATTTTTTTTTAAAGATAATTATATACTGTGGTTAACTCTGCAACTTGAACCATTCATTTTCTTAACCTCCAAGCACATAGAAAAATATCAATTCAACAACAAGACTCTTGGTAATTTTTTTTCCATTATATAATACTCCTTTCACAACAATAGTAACGGTATCTTAGGTAAGTGTAGTGGGAACTTGGGAACTCATTTTACCCGTACATTGAGGGGGCCACGTAGCAAGGTTTTGCGGATGCCGTTGTGGTTGTTTAGCTGTTTATGTAAGATACGAATTTACCAGGAATCTGATTTCGTTATGACGAAATTGTCCTACCTCGCTGACTATATATTCAGGGCTCTTGAGCTCAGAAATAAAGCAAACCGAGTTTAACACTTGAAAGTACCAACATTTGTGGGCCTGTAAGAGTAATAAAGAGGAAAAGAGAGAAAGGGAGAAGAAGAAAAGAGTTGGGTCATGGAGCTACAATTTGATGCGAAGACAGTCCTTTCTCTTGCAGTGCTTGGTTTCATTGGATTGTTACTGCGCTTGTATAATGGGCTGGTGGTGAAGCCAAAGAGACTTCGATCTATGCTAAGCAAACAAGGCATCGATGGACCAGCACCAACTTTACTGCTCGGGAATATTAGGGAGATAAAGAAGGCTCAATCCACCACAGTGAAGACTCCCACCAGTGAAGCCCCTGTTTCCCACAACTGTGGTGCTGTTCTCTTCCCCTTCTTTGACCAATGGAGGAAGCAATATGGTATTTTTCACTCATCAATATCATATCATCACTGTCATCTCCTTATTATGTTTTTTTTGCTGAATCATCTCTTTATTATGTTAAGATAATATAAAAGTGATTATATCGTAAAAAAGTTAAAACCAATATCAATTTTATAATTAATGTATCCCTAATCACTAAAAAAATATATTATGATATTTATTTATTATATTGTCGACATAACATCAATCATATTTATTCTATGTTAATTGTAAGCTTTTTGTAGTAAATTTGGTAGTAATTGTAGCAATTTTCTTTGGGATATTCATTTACATTGATGTAAGGAATACTACAAATTTACTATATATCCTTTATAATCAGGTGTGTAAACAAAAAAATAAATTTAATATCTATTTATAATGTTTTTGACTCTTATTAATCTCATTGATTCTGTGAGGAATTTCACAATTCGCTCTAATATCAATGGACTTGGTCTGCAACTGAATTCTATAAAAGATTTGTGCCCCCTCATCCTTTACCAATTGGCCGTTGGATGGATTGGTAAGGCACATGGTTCGACAGATTCTCACTTCACTTTATAAAATTTACATAATGAAATTTGTAGTATCATTAGTATATTATATTTTATTTAGCATGTTGTTGAATTGATACGAATCTTATTCATTACCACAACAATTAAAATTTTTAGTTTTTTTAATTTTTTTTTTCTTGGTTTGTGTTTAAAAATTGACATATTGGTTGGTAGGAGTTATAAAGTAATATATGTAATATCTTTAATTAGGATCACTGATAATAAGTAACTAGGTAATGGGTGGACTTGAGGTGGTCAAATTAAGTTGCCAACATTGAACTTGAATGGTCAGTTTCTTGATTTTCATCTAGCTTCAAAGAAAAGACTCAAGACTAGAGTTGTCAGTTTCATCATTCAGTTTTCTCAATTTCACACTTCCTACCTACACTATTGCGTTCATACGGCTTACCATGAAAATGACAACTTCTTGCTTAAGAGTTAAAGCAAATTTTGTAACAACCTAAAGCACTTTTGTTTGATGTATGTTTTTGTTCAAACAGGTCAAGTATTTGTGTTTTCTCTTGGGAACACACAAATATTACTCGTGACCCAACCTGACATAGTGAGAGAGATATCCACATGTACATCCTTGGACTTGGGAAAGCCTTCGTATCAACACAAAGATCGTGGTCCATTGCTTGGACAGGGCATTTTGACTTCAAATGGGGCTGTTTGGGCACACCAGAGAAAAATACTTGCACCTGAATTATACATGGAGAAGGTCAAGGTATATAATCATTATTAACCAACCATTTTGTCGTGGTAATTATTTTAAAATGTGAACTCAATCGGTTAGCTATTTGTAGGGAATGATGAACTTAATTACCGAGTCGACGATCACAGTGATTGACTTATGGAAGAGTAGGATTGAGACACAGGGTGGAACTGCAGACATAAAAATCGACGAGTATATGAGAAGTTTCTCTGGAGATGTTATCTCAAGAGCCTGTTTTGGCAGCAACTATTCCAAAGGGGAAGAGATTTTCGTGAAACTAAGAGCTCTCCAGGAGGCCATGTCTAAGAGAAGCTTAGCAACTGGGATCCCTGGGATGAGGTACGAAGTTTCTTGTATGAAATTCACAATATTGATGTTGTTTGTTACCACATTACGTTGAATATTACAAAATCTATGAAAAGATGATACTGCCAAAGTTATAGGTACGTAGCTTAATTCCAGAGACTTTTCAAAGTGACAACTTAACATATCAGCCTGAAATAGAATCAAGAAGAATTGTCTCTGTTTTCACTTGAAGTGACCATTTTACTGTTAATATATATATATTTTTATAATTTCTGTCATTGTACAAACATAAAATGAATAGATTTCATATCTTTATCTTGAACTATAAAATGAATACATTTCAAATCTTGGGAAGCAAGCATGTTTGGCAAAAGCCTTTCTCTAATAACTATATATTGGAAAATTGACTCATTTCACCAAATGTATATGTTACAGTTATCTCCCCACAAAGAACAATCGGGAAGCATGGGCGTTAGAAAAGGAGGTACGCAATTTGATACTAGATGTAGTGAAGGAGAGACAAAATGGTACTTATAATGAGAAGGATTTATTGCAAATGGTTCTGGAGGGTGCAAAAAATAGTGATCTCAGCCAGGAGGCAACAAACCGCTTCATTGTTGACAACTGCAAGAACATCTATTTGGCTGGGTTTGAGACCACTGCAGTTTCTGCTACATGGTGCCTCATGTTGTTGGCTTCAAATCAAGAATGGCAAGACCGTGTCCGTGCTGAGGTTCTCGGTATCTGTGGGGGTGCTATTCCAGATGCTGATATGCTTCGTAAGATGAAACAGGTATTGTTAACTAACATTACTTAAATGGGTTCCAACTTTTCCAATTAGATGCACTAGTAAATGGGTGAAGCCTCTTGTTGTTGAATAAGTGACTTGTTTCAAATCTTGCCTACACCAACAAGAAACCAATTGGTGTGGCCTGAAAGTAAAGAGCAATATTCAAATATTTTCTTATCTAAAAAAGAAATAATAAAAAACCTGGTATTACTTTAAATTTTATACCGTTAATAAGAGTTCAGTTCATATTCTTTAAAATGTGAACCTAGATGTTCAACATTCTATCTAAGTGCATTAAGAGTGAAGACATTTTCTCACTATAAATTTCAATTTGCATATGCAGCTAACAATGGTGATTCACGAATCATTGCGCCTTTATCCCCCAGTAAGTGTGGTGTCAAGGGAGGCCTTAAAGGACATGAAATTTGGGGACATTAATGTCCCGAAGGGTGTCAACCTTTGGACCATGGTGCTGACGTTGCATACTGATCCAGACATATGGGGACCCGATGCTTACAAGTTCAACCCAGAAAGATTTGCAAATGGAATTACAGGGTCTTGCAAACTTCCACACTTGTATATGCCATTTGGAGTTGGGCCCCGAGTGTGTCTTGGACAGAACTTGGCCATGGTTGAACTCAAGATACTTATTGCTCTCATTTTGTCCAACTTCACCTTTTCCCTCTCTCCCAAATACACTCATGCAGCTGCTCTTAGGTTGGTTATAGAACCTGAAAATGGAGTAGATATCTTGGTGAGGAAGTTGTAAGCTATGCCCTATGATTGGGTTGGTCCAACATGAAAAGAAAGAGAAAAGAAGAAGAAAAACTTGGTTTATTTTATGGATTAACTTCATATGGGGAAATTGGATTACCTGCTGTGACAGCGAACTATTGAGAGAAGCATGTTAGTTCTTTTGAACTTTCAATCTTTTACATTACTTGTTCTTATGTTCGTACTACTGAAGTAATGAATAATGATTGATTTTTTTTTTTTTTTTTTTTGTTCCATGAGGGGAGAGTGAACTATTAATTGGACTCATTGAATTTGTTTGGACATGGTAGGTTTATAGATTGACCTCGGTTAAATAATTCAATTATCCAAGTTGATTAATTAGGTCAAATTACATGCAAATCATGGAGGCACCAACAAATCACCAAATAAAATAATATGCAATGGAAATTAAATGACATGGTGATTTGTTGATGAATGAGAAAAACGTCTCACAAGGAAAAAATCCCACTGAATGAATTTCAAATCATCACTCTCAAGAATCTACTAATAAAAAACAAGTGGTTAAAAGTATAAAGAATCTTATCACTACCCTAGACTATCCCAAAATACCAACCTATAGTTGAACCTTTATTCCAATCTTTAATTGGACTTGATCTTATAAAAGACTTCTTCATTTACACAGATCTTAGTATGTGACTAACTCTAAGCAACTGATTGATTGTTATTGGTTAAAAAGTTTTTCACTTTAAAGCATGTTGAAAATTTGGAAGCACTTGGTTACAAAATCCTAAGACGCACAAATATAGTAGCTTCTCACAGAGTGTATGAGTTTTCTAATTGAATCTCTATGTGTTTGATGACTTTAAAATAAGTCTTTTATATGGTCTAGGGTTGTAGAGAGAGAAACTCTAATTATCCAAGTCATCATGGGCCGAAATTCAGATCTGAGAATTCTGAAATCGAAAGTCTCGATAGATCGAGCTGGTGTCGAGCTTCTTCATTAAATCTCGATAGATGCTAGTGTTGAGACTAGTGTCAAGAATTAATGAAATTGTTTTTCTTCACTTGTAGACTTTACATACTTCTTGAGACATTAAACCCAACTTAGATCTACCTAATTACAAGTAAAATGTGTTTTGTCAAAAGATAAGCCAATACATAAAAAATATAACCCCAACAGAACACATTTGTAAACGTATTAGGATTCTCTCCATTTGAAATGGATCGACTTTATGGTTCATATTAAGAACAATGAACAAACAAGCAAAAAAAAATTCTCACAAACTTTTTCTCACAACTTATATATTGAGATGGTAGATTGTGGTTAGCAAAACATCACTTTTATTAGGGCAACTATTAACAACTCTTTTATTATACGCTAATCAAAACATGTCACCTCAAGCGATATGAAAAAATTTGTGAAATTTGTTGTATCATATAAATATTATAATTCTAAAGGTGTATATAGTTTCACACCATTTGAAATCACACATGGTGTGGCATTATCTATAATGTCATATACAAAAAAATAAAATCTTAATCATAAAATGCACTTTCTCTATCCACATTAGTATGGAAATTTGTGGAGGGTCTTTTTGGTGAAGTATGGTGTTGACTTCTTTACCACTTTGGGTCCGTTTGGATAGAACTTTTTTTGCTGAAACTGAAAACTGAAAACTAAAAACATTGTAGAAAAATAATTTTTAAATATGTGAATAGTACTGTGAGACCCATTTTTAATAAAAAAGTTGCTGAAAAATGAAATTTGTGAGTCCCATGAACAATGCACGGGTGCACTGTTCATGGGAGAATTGGTTAACAACTGCGGCTGGAAAAAAAAAAAAAAAAAAGCTGAAAATGTGGACGTGTATCCAAACGGATACTTTGTTTGTTTCAGTGAAATATCTGTATTTTCTAGTATTTGGTATGCTAGAAAATGCAAGCAATGAATATATTTTCCATATTTGAAAGAAAAACATAGCTTAATAAGAACCAAGCCAGTATCAAATGGATGTAATAGCTTTCCCCTTCATTCATCAGGTTTTAAAATAAAAGGGAGCCCAAAAATGTGGGGTAGATTGCGAATAAAACAGAGTTCTCAGAACTCACAGAGTCACTTAACACACTTGAAGCTCCTTATACATCCTAGAACACTTTGTTAAATTTAGCACATATAAAAATGCATTTATGAGTTTTAGAATATACAAATAAGGATATACCTTTCTTCTTCAACTTATTACTCACTATTTCCCTTGTTTTCATGAAACTTCCTCAACTTGTAACTTGTGAGCATTTATGTTTAGATAGAACTTATTTTGCTGAAATTAAAAACTGAAAACACTATAATAAAATAATTTTTAAATGTGTGAATAGTACCGTGAGACCCATTTTTAATTAAAAAATTGCTAAAAAGTGAAGTTTGTGGGCCCCGTGAACAGTATACTAGACCCACTGATGTGATAAAAGTGACGAAAAAGTAGAAAAAGTGCGGCTACTATTTATGAATAGTAGCCACTATCCCCTGCTGCAATTGACCAAAAAAAAAAAATGCAACACAAAATGCGGACGTGAGATTCATGGCTATCCAAATGTTCACTTTTATCTTTCAAGCTTTCTTTTTTTTGGGTGGGGTGGGGTTTGTCGCTTGTGTGGACGTGAGTAGCGGCTTTGGCTTCCCAAACTTAATCCTATCAAGCTTCCCAAACTTAATCCTATCAAGAAAGCCCGATCAATTCAATGCATGACAAGAGAGCAAAAAGACTCCCAAACAAATAGAATCACGTCCTTTTCAATATTTGTTCATTCCCAATATACCTTGATGAAATTGCAACACATTTACTCTGGGAATTTATTAAACCAAAGAGATACTTTAAGGAGACATTTTTTACCAAACAGAAACAATTTCTTTTCTAAAAGAATCATGAATAACAACCATAAGCTACAGTCTCGATCGGCAAGCTTCTAGATGTGCATCCAAAGTTCTTTTTTTTTTTTTTTTTTTTTTTTAAAAAAAAAAAAAAAAAAAACCTTGGATGCGCATCTAGAAGTACTGCAACACAAGTGATTTTATTTTCTTCTTATCTCTTGACTTTTACTTTGATAGGAGTTAATTTTTGACTGAGGATTTAAACTTCACAATTCAATGTCACTGATGACTTGAGGACTTTTACTTTGATAATTTAATCTTCGTGAACAATGCTAAAACCACAAAATATTTAACAAATTGCTAATGTGGTGGGTAGTTATTGATAAGTAAAAAACTGATATTAGTAGTAGGTTCAAATGAGATTCAGCAAGAACTTATTACATTAGTAATTTATAAAAATATTGTAAAATATTTTGTAGCCATAACATTACTTAATTTTCAATGATCTCTGAATCTCCGGCACTTTAATTTGTAAGACTTATTCCTTCTCTTATGTCGTCAGTCGGAAATGCCAAAATGGCAGCTACAACGGGGATGTATGTTACGGCCGTTGATCATCGTTGACTGCAACTGCAAATTTGTTAATTTATTTGCACGTGTCTCACCTATTTTAATTTAAATTCAGTTCTTTCTAATGGAAATTCATATTAACTCTGAGTTTATATTGTAAGGACTAGAAGATAATTATCTTGCAAAAAACCTGTCTACATATGAACCAGACAAATCTTATATGCATACCACTTGAATTTTCGATATTCCTTTTCTTTTTTCTTTTTCTCATCAAATGAATGACATCTTCTTCTAGAAATCCTTCGTAATAAACAAAAAGAATTTCAATTTATTTTATGTGACATACTAATTTATAGAAAAGAGTCTTTAGTATATTATTTAAGAAATATATACTACTACTACTTTGATTAATAATTTTTCACATTTAAAGAAAATGTATTCAACTGTACGCATTCTATATATAAAAATTGGATCTGACACTTTTTCATAAATAATGAGTATTAAAAAAGTAATTTTTAAGTATTAAAACAGGAACATTTAATGCTATTTAAACAATGTCCTAAGGACATTATTAAATAAAAGGAAATTCACAAAGATATAGTATATAGAGGTCAGATTTTATCCGTGTCAAATAATTGTGTAATCATTTGATCAGAGTGACGGAAAATAATTTTTTTGTTTGTTTTAGCAATGATATTTTTTAGAAAATTAATAAGTTATTTTTCAAAAGAATTTTCTATAAAACTATCTCGTTTTCCTATGTTTAGTAGCAACCGTAAATGAGTTGAAAAACAATCTCCTAATTTCTCTTATTTAGCCAGATTTTTATGTTGACCAAAGATAATTTTTCTTTAACTTATTTTTATATTACTGTGAGACAGAGTTGTTTTTCAAAAATAATTTGTGGAAAGTCATGTTTTTATTTTGGCCAAAGATAGTTTTTCTTTGACTTATTTTTTCTGATGCAACTAAATAATGGAAAACATAAAAAAATTATCTTTACACAAAGTTCTTTATCAAAACAAATGGAGCAATAGACTTTAGATAGAATAGAATGACAATCATGTAAGGAATAAGACTCAAGTATAAGGGAAAAAATTAAAAACGTAAAGGAAGACAAAAAATTACATTAGTAGAAGTAATAACAAATGATATATCAATTAATTAAGGAAGTAACAAAATGTATGATTTTTAGATAGAATAAAATGAAGGAAAAGAATACATGTAGCTATCCTTAAGTAATTTGTTAAGAATCCATAGCTGGCCTCAAAATTTTGCTACTAAAGCTTTGTTTGTATAATGTTAAATTTCTTATTGTTCTAAAAACTTAAACTATTGGGATATGATAAATTTAATAATTTAACCACACAATGCTAACATATTTTATATAGTTTTTAAGTTTTCTTATATTAATATATGTTCGAGTGTCATGTGTGTGTGCAAATTCTCTTCTGAATAAAATCCTATTTGTAGCAATGGAAGTAAAACTAAAGAGTTAAATAGCTATTTCAAAAGAGTAGTTGCTATAGAATAGTCTCTTTTCTACTCTACCAAACATATCGTAAAAGTGATCGAAAGAATTCTTTTAAGACCTCAAATTCAATTGCATACCAAATTATTGTTTTGCTTTCAGTTGTTGCTTCCAACCACTTGCCGTGAGGTGTGGAGGTTTGGGTTGAAGTACTATTTAGAATTTAGACTTTTCAAAAATAGCCAATTTGCTTTTATAAGCATAAAAACCACACTTACCATATAGGTGTGGAGGTTTGGGTTGAAGTACTATTTAGAGTTTAGACTTTTCAAAAATAGCCAATTTACTTTTATAAGCATAAAAACCGTACTTACCATTGTTTGAAAGTTTCTCGACTCTTTCAACCCTTTTTTTTTTTGCTTCCTTCTAATCTCTAATTGTTATCCATCTTTTTTTTTTTTTCTACCCAGACACTTCCATGTGCATATATTGTCACAATATAGTCACTATGGGATAATTAAATTGAATTGACCACATATTAGTTTTTTGGGAAAACAAGAGCAAATAATGTTAAGTGTTTTGTCCTTAGCGAGTAAATTGGATAAAATTTCTAAGCAGTGGCTAATATTAACCCAAACTTGAAGGTGGTTTTGAATTTACCTATACACTGAGGGACCACTCTTGCTGAATTATATAAAATTATAAATATTTTGTCTCACTTTTTGTCACTTTTTGTATTCCGTTTTATGTTCTACCAATCACAACTTGTCATATATTCATTTGACATTAATTACTGAAAGATAAAGTAGAATTCAAAAAGTGGAACAAATGACTTATATCCATATGTTTTTGTTTGGTTTATGTTTGTTGTTATTTGGGCTAATATGCATTGTTGTTATTTAAGCCTTTTAAAAAAAGGGATTAAGTATTATGTTTGGGAAGTATAATTAATTTTGGAGTGATACTTCTATAATATTTTTACAATAAATCTTATGCAAAAAGCTATTATTGGTGGGTAACAAAATAATATCAGTATTAGGACCAAATTAGAATTAATAACAGCTTACTACATTGAATTTGTTATGAAGTTATTGTAAAAAATGTTGTAAATATAGCATTACTCTTATTTTTGTTGACCCAATTTTTCATATTTCTCACAAAGTCAAGTGTTCAACATTTCTATCTCCCACTTTTTATGTTCCACCACCAATCCACTTTTTGAAAGTATAACATTTAGTAGTAAATAGGAAAAGAGAGAAAGGGAGAACAAGAAAATACTAGGTTCATGGAGTAAAGAGGAATATAGAGAAAGGGAGAAAAAGAAAAGACTTGATCCATGGAGCTACAATTTGATACAAAGACATGCATTTCCCTTGCAGTGCTTGGTTTCATTGGATTGTTACAACTCTTGTATAATGCGCTGGTGGCGAAGCCAAGGAGGCTTAGATCTTTGCTAAGCAAGCAAGGCATCAGCGGACCACCACCAAGTTTCCTACTCGGAAATGCTAAAGAGATGAAGTTGGGCCAATCCACCGCAGTGAAGGCTCACACCAGCGAACCCCCCGTCTCCCATAATTGTGCTGATTATCTCTTTGGCTTCTTTGACAAATGGAGGAAGCAATATGGTATTTCATTCATCAATATCATGTCATCACTGTCATCATCATCTCTATCATTTACATTTGCCTTCCTTTTTGAATATTTTATGTTAACAACAATGACAGTAATTATAATATAAAAAACATGTTAAAATTTTTTTTACTACGCTATCATTATCATCTCTCTATCATTCATGTCACACCCCAACTCATTACTGCCATGCATGATATTGTTTGCTTCATTGCTTGTCACGCCTTAACTCATTATTGGCATGTATGATATTGTTTGCTTTGATTACACAGACCTCACGGCCTAAAAACGCGTCATATTAATTAGAGTCCAAGGTTTCCATATAAGATCCCCCTAGCTAGGAGATGCGGAACTCTATCAGGTTTTAGTTCTTTCTCACCTCACCCTCCTCAAGATCTTTTGGCATTTTGGGTTCCCACCATTCATGCCTCCCTTTTTGAATATATTATGTTAACAATAATAACAATAATTATAATATTAACAAATGTTAAAACTATTATGAATTCTACTATAATATATATATATATATATGAAAAAATCTAGAACCACAACTTTTTATGCCATAATTTTTTCACAACTCTAATATGGTATAGTGTTAGAACATGGTGAAGAAAAAGTGATGAGCTTATATATGTGAATAAATTAAAAGAGACAAACAATCAATCACAATCTATCACATAAATTATTTGTGAAAAATGGTATGATCCTAAAATTAGTCAACATATAACTAATTAAAGCATTTCCATTTGATTTATGTTTAAACAGGCGAACTATTTACCTGTTCTGTTGGGAACTCACAAATATTATTCGTGACCCAACCTGACATTGTGAGGGAGATAACCACATGCACATCCTTCGACTTGGGAAAGCCATCATATCAACACCAAGCGCTTGGACCATTGCTCGGACAGGGCGTTTTAACTTCAAATGGGGCTGTCTGGGCACATCAGAGGAAAATCCTTGCACCTGAATTATACATGGAGAAGGTTAAGGTATATAATCATTATTTCAACCAAAAATTTTGTTTACCTCTAGCATGGTAATTTTTTTTTTTTTTTTAAATTGCCAAAATAACCAGTTAGCTATTTATGTGATCCTAAAACCTTGTAGGGAATGGTGAACATAATTACCGAGTCTGCAATCACAGTGGTAGACTCATGGAAGAGTATGATTGAGACACAGGGTGGAACTGCAGACATAAAAATCGATCAGTATATGAGAAGTTTCTCTGGAGATGTTATCTCGAAAGCCTGTTTTGGCAGCAACTATTCCAAAGGGGAAGAGATTTTCTTAAAGCTGAGACTTCTCCAGGAGGCCATGTCCAAGAAAGGTATAGGTATAGCGGGTCAGCTCCCTGCTATGAGGTATGAACAAATTGGTAAAGTCTTTTGTTGTCAAATAAGAGATCTGTAATTCAAATATTACCTATGTGATAAATCAATTAGTATCTTAGCCTAAAAATAAAGAGAAATCATCATAAAATAAACCTATATGTTGAAATTTTATCATATCTATTAAAAAAAATAAACACTCTCTAAATATAAAATATAAAAGAGTTTTAATCTATTTGTCTATTTTTTGAAACTTATGTTTTAATTGCTGTTAAAGCTAATGAGTTCCATATGTCAAAATAAATGAGTTATTAGTACTGTAAATGAGTATTCTAATATTGTACATTTTTTTATAAAGGAAGCATACTCCCCCCTCCCCCCCCCCCCCCCTTAATGGTTTAAAATGAGCAAATACCCCATAACTCCATTAACACATGTCATAATCTTTTAGAATATTTCATAATGAAATTACTAAAATATACTTAAGAGAGGAAATGCATATGACCCAAAAGTTAAGGAGTGAAAAGTGCAAATAACCCAATATTGAAAAGAAAATTAATTACAAAAAAAATTATTATTAATAGAAGAAAAAATTACTGGATTATTTAAACAAAGTATTTGATCAACATAAAAAATATATATAATTCAAATGTATGTTACATTCCCCCTCATTGTGGAATATTCTAGGAAGCAAAAGATTTCTTCATGTGTGTTAACAAAGTAATGGAGTATTTGCTCTTTTCAATTGTTAAGGGCATGGTTTTAAAAAGGGGACCGGGGCAAAACCGGATTTGCCTCTAGTTCTCGGTTTTTGACCAATTATTAGGTTTTTTTTGGGACCAGACTGGTAGTTGGTTCTTAGTTCAACCGGTCCAATCCGGTTTTTTAAACCATAGTTAAGGGGTACATTGCTCAATTCTATAGTTTAGGAGTAAAATTGTGAACTACTCTATTGATAGAAGGGAGAGTGTTTTTCCCCCCATTTTTATAAACATCGAGGGGGCCATTATGCTAAAGATTACATAAAATTATGAAATAATGATACTGCCAAAATTATACATTTGCCTCCAAACTTCAAAGCTTTTCAAAATGACAACTTAACATACATACATACATACATACATATATATATATATATATATATAGAATTGAAAGAGATCTTAAAAAAAAAAAACATGGTTGTCTCCCTTACTTGAAATGGAGATGGTACAGGTCACAATTAAGATTTTGAAGTGACACTGAACGTTTGAAGACATCTTAAAATTTATAATACTTAATTTGAATCATGAATGAATCATTTTCAAACGAAGGGCAGCAAATGTGACGAAAGCTTTTCTCTAACTAAATATTGAAAAAAATGACTCATTTCAACATATGTGTATGTTACAGATATCTCCCCACAAAAAGCAATAGGGAAAAATGGGCGTTAGAAAAGGAGATCCGCAATTTGATACTAGAGGTCGTGAAGGAGAGAACAAAAGTTGCAGCTAATGAGAATGATTTATTACAAATGGTTCTTGAGGGCGCCCGGAATAGTAACTTGAGCCAGGAGGAAACAGACCGCTTCATCGTTGACAACTGCAAGAACATATATTTGGCTGGGTTTGAGACCACTGCAGTTTCTGCCACATGGTGCCTCATGTTGTTGGCTTCAAATCAAGAATGGCAAGACCGTGTTCGTGCCGAGGCTCTCAGTATTTGTGGAGGTGGTATTCCGAATGTTGATATGATTCGTAAGATGAAACAGGTCTTGTAACGACTAGTACTACTTAAAATTTTACACCAATATAGATGCTTATGCATGCATAGAGAATATAGACATATTTCTAACCCCATATATCAATTTGCACCTGCAGCTTGCGATGGTGATTAATGAATCATTGCGACTTTACCCTCCAGTAACAATTATGTCAAGGGAGGTCTTCAATGACGTGAAATTCGGGGACATTACTGTCCCAAAAGGTGTTTACATCTGGAACATGGTGTGTACATTGCATACTGATCCAGACATATGGGGACCAGATGCTTTCAAGTTCAACCCAGATAGATTTGAAAATGGAATTACAGGTGCTTGCAAGCTTCCACACCTGTACATGCCATTTGGAGTTGGGCCTCGAGTGTGTCTTGGACAGAACTTGGCTACGGTTGAACTCAAGATACTTATCTCCCTCCTTTTGTCCAACTTCGCCTTTTCTCTCTCTCCCAAATACACCCATGGACCTGTTCTCAGGTTGGTTCTAGAGCCTGAATATGGAGTAGATCTCTTGGTGAGGAAGTTGTGAGCCATGAATTGTGTTTGGGTTGGTCCAATAATAAAGTAACTAAATAAGATATACCTGTTTTATTTTGTGTATTAACTTCTCATGGAACAATAGACTTGAGATAATGAATAAGATCTTCTGCTTCTTTTTTCCCATTAGACTTGTTGAATTTGCTAGAAACGTCAAAAAAATAAGGTCTTCGCATTGTTGTGGAAACTATTCACGAAACTAATGCACAAGAATATGTAATTATTTTGTAATGTGATATAATGTATAGTTTGTTCTCTGAAATTTGCTGAAAATAATATATATTAAGATTAATTATCTTTAGAAGTAGAGTCACTTAACCAAAGAGGGTGTTCTATCACTTAACAATTTTCTCTCCTGGGCCTCCCTTTTCTTTTTATATTGCATATAAGCATCATCAACCTCTCTCTCCACAAATCGACCGTTGATGTTTTTCCAAATAATTTTTTTTGCTCAAATAACTTATTTTCTAACTTTTCACGTAGATTCTGACTTTTAGGCTTTCTTTCTTTTCTTATTTGAGACTGTCAAATGCCCAAAAATCGAAAATATTATCCTAATTTAGGTCTAATTTCATGAATGAAATTTCTCGTTCATATGATGTTTTGGAATTACAAGAAATATTGATAATTTTTCGTGAGATACTAAACAACAACAAAAATGTATTATGACTCATTTTCATAGTCAAAATAAAACACATGAAATTGAGTTAGATCTTCATAAAAAGTTTCTTGGAAATCGAGTCATTTTCCATACAAAAAAAAAAAAAAAAAAGATTTTCTAGTTTTCTAGAAAACGTTTCGTCGAAAAAAAGGGATCATAAATTTGGAGTACTTATAGTTGCTACGGTTTCTACATTTTTATTCTTTCTTTTTAATTTTCTTTTGGAAAGAGAAAAGTAAAAGGCTTGGTGAAATAGCTCTGTTATTGTTCAATCTCATGGTCCACTCTATTGATGCATGTTAAAAAAATGTGAACTCCAGTATATAGAAATGACAGCAGAGTGGGAAAAAATGTAGAAAGAAAACATATGAATTTCCTTTGTTTGTTCGAAAAAAATAATGGAAGGGAAGAAATTGTAATATAAACTTAGTACTACACCCTTGAAGCATTGCATATATAATATATATACAAATTTCCTCTATTTGGTTGGGGAAAACAATGTAAGGGAATACAAAGTAATTTGCATAAATTTACTACTAAGCTTTGAAGCATCATATATATTATTTTTATTTTTATTTTCTTTGGGCTAATTGCACCTTCCCCTTAACTATGGTACAATTGCATTTCCCCCTAAACTTAAAACTGAGTAATGTCCTCTATGATTTATTGGTAATAAGCATTTTGTTCCATACCATTACAGTTTTGTCAAATTTAATAAATAAATAAATAATTAAATGTCTAACAGAAATTTGAATTTTCTGTTAATGTTTAGGGGCAAAGTGATCATAAGCTAACCAATAGATCATTGGATATTACTTGATTTCAAGGTTTACAGAAAATATTACAACTGTGTCATAATTAAGGGTAGGGGTGGAATCTACCATTTTTTCTCTCTATCCATCCATTTTGGTTAGTTCCAAATAAAAAGAAGATCATCATTCGTACCATACCAACCATTTTTAATTTCACTGACAATTATCTTTATGATTAGTACTTAAAGCATTATCCTGTCACCTGCTCAACAAGTTAGCAAGATGAGTATTGCATCTGTTTTTTCTTACTCTCTTTTTTTTGTTAACAAGGGTATCCTTAACTTAATTTTTACTAGGATAACATGCAGGACTATTTACAAGGATGGAAATGTTCTACTGAAACTCCAAAACCAGGAAAGGTTAGTACCTCTGCCGATTTGTGAAGTTTCTTGAACAATTTTTCTTCATATGGTTCCATCCATTGCCCTGCCTCTCATTTGATGTCACAGAAGGTATACATACATATATATATATATATATATTTTTTAATTTCTTGAAGAGAAAAAAATGTAAACCATTTACAAGCAAAAATGCATAATTTTGAATGGATTGAAGTTTTCTTATAATCTCTTTTTTGAGCAGATACAAATTTCAATTGTCTAGGCTGCCAAACTAATGAACTGACAAACCTTCAAAAGAGCAGTCAGCCTCTGAAGCTGGGAAGTCTTCACATTTTCTATAAGCATTCCTATAATATTGCCAAAAGCAGAGAATATGGCAGACATGAATGGTGAGAGGTATGGTCTCATTCATAAGAAGTATGCTCCCAATCATAATGAGATCAAGTACGTGTTTCTTATTGAGAGAGAGAGAGAGAGAGAGAGAGAGAGAGAGAAGGCTTTAAGTATGCTTCAATTGCAAATATATATCATACATTTTAGTTGATTTATAAGAGGCACAAAAATCTTAAAAAGTGAAAGGCAGCTTTTTGTGCAGGCCTTAAATCTTAAAGCATCAAGTATAAGGACCCAAGGCCAATTTATTAGCAGAAAGTGCTTCTCCCGTCACCAAGCCCCACCCATACTGGGAGATCAAATGTAAGCATATGGACTCAACCAATTGCCAAGATGCACCACTTCATTCACTAGCAGAACTTTTATTATATTGACTTAACATAGAAAATGCCAATTTATGCTTACCACTCTATCACAATCTCAAATGCAACTCCTAAATCTCACCTCCTGAGGTGGTAACCTTCAAAACCAAATTACAAAGTGTCAGCACTATCTTACAGAGTAGCATGCAAACCTCACCAACTTCAACTATTAGTCAGCAATACATGATGAAAAATCCACATTGATGAGGAAAATGTAAAAGGCCTGGTCAAAAAGGAAGTATGTTTTTATACTTTGACTTCCTCTTTTGATCCAGGGGGAAGAAGGGCTTCCACCACCCTGATTCATACTTTGGGTAAGGTGCCACCCACTTTTCTGGTTTCTCAAACTCTAGATTGGTAGGATTTGAGGCTAATGCTTCTTCAAGATTTTCAGCGCTGAAGCTTTCTGGTAACACCCGGTCCAGTCTTAACTTCATGAACCTGCCAAGCCATCCAATGCACTAGTGTTATTGATAAATAAATTTGGAAAAAGTTATACAATTATCATTAAATTATCTATTTTGGAACTATGGAGTCTCCAAATTTTATCAGTAAAACAAGTGAAAAGTTAGCACCCAAAGTCATGGCCCACTGATTAGGGTTTTGGTATGGGGTAAGTCCTGAGTGGAAACCTTCAGGGCCCGTTTGGATGGAGGGGAGAAGGAGGGGGAGTGAAGGGGAGAAGAGTAGAGTTGGCTAAAATTAAATTAATTTTTTGCCAAATTTACTCTACTCTACTCTACTTCCCCTCCTTCCCCTCAATCCAAATGGACCATCAGGGTGATGGCACGCCATTGGTTCAGCTTAGGGAGAATTAGGATTTAGCTCCCACTGCCTTAAACCAGTAATGCTGTGGGTGGGATTGAGATCATACTAAGGCTCAACTCAATTGACAGAGTGTTTGCAGCCTCCCATCCCTGTTTAGGCCCCTCAAGCATTGGTTCCTCAGTAGATAGAGGAACTACTATGGTCATGCCTAGGTAGGGTAGCCACAATTGGTATCCTCACCATTTTTATTTAGCGAAAAACAAGTGAAACATTGAGAAAAACTTGCCACACACCCAGGCACTTGGCTGAAATTATCAATTGCTCACTTAACAAGAAGGGAAAAGAAGAAAAAAGAAATAGATATGCTTGGTGGAAACCTGGACTAAGAATCTCTATACTGCAATAGCATAAAACATCACAAGCATCTGCAACCTACAGTCTACTGCAAGCAAAACAATCAAACAGCTTACCAACTGCAGTTTTTAATATCCTTTGCAAGCATCCCCTACATTTATTATCTTGATTTCAAGAGCATGATACTGATGTACATCTAGAAATTCAAAGCATTTTCAACTATCTATGTGGGAGTTCTATAAAAGGTAGGGGGAAAGGAACAAAGAACAGGAGTAATTAGCATTTAGTAGGCAGTTGAGCAGTGGGGTTCTTACGTGATCCAGGGACCATTGGTTGAAACCAGAGCAACAGCAGGTCTCCGTAATCTCTTAGTAATGTTAGGGAATTTATCCAAGAACTTTGGCTCAATCACAAGCCAGAAGTCCTGCTCTTTGTTCCGCTCCCCATAGAGACGCAGCCGCTCAGACAAAAGCTCCTGGAAATGCTCCTCTTCATCCAGCATGAATTTTGCATTTGCAACAACGAAATAATATTTGCTTGCTTGTTCCTGTATGGAAATATAAGTAAGTAAAACCAAATTAAAGGCAGCGTTTTGGTCATCTCAATGTTAAGTGAGATGATTTGTTGCTTAACAGATAAGCCAACTGAATTGGGTTTTGGTCAATTATGCGTTGAGAGGGAGAGAGAAATTAGAGCAAAAGTTAAGCACAGTTTCATAGGTGCTATTCCTTTGGTTCCCTAATTAAACTCCATCACATAAGTACATTGAACAATGCAGTGCAAGCAATGTCTTTTTTTCCACAATTAAATTCAACTAAATGACTTACTAGCCAATGCAAACACATTGTTGAATGAAATTGGAGAACCTAAGATATAGCATCTAAGTAACTGTACCTAAGATTTTGTTTTGCCCAACATATTATGGTTGGCGCATCTTCTTACAGCACAGCCGCACAGGTATATGACTAAATGTATGAAAAAATCTTACTGAAAGCTAATAGAGGAAAATCAATGTATTAATATACACATGCAAATACAAACACAAAATGTTTATATATAATTCAGTATCTGGAGAAGAAATACATAAAATATATGAGGAATTGAGACTTTCCTAGTTGATTAGTAAAGAGAGATAAACAAGAAGCACAATGGGTAACAGAAGAAGAAACCTTGTCAGCAGGATTGGAAGAACTGAGTTGGTCGGAGTCGACAGCTGCAACTGCTGTCTTAACAGAGGAAGATAAGGTGGTGCAGCAACTAGAATTGCCAAAAGACAGAAATCCCAGTGGTGAACAATGGCTGCTGCGTCTGCTTGTACTCCCTTTACCAAGAGAAAAAGCAGAAGCACCACTGTGTTGGGTTTGGGTTGGAGAAGGAACCTGAATTACCATAGAAGCTCGAGAGCCCAGAGAGAGACTCGTCACACTTAACATATTTCTCTCCTTCACCGCTAAGCGAAAGGCTCACAAAGACGACCAAAAGACCGAGACATACATAGGATAACAGAATCTATCTTATTATCCAGTTATTATCTTCTTTTTGTTTTTGTTTTTCTCTCTTTTTTTCCTTTTTTTTTTTTTTGCCCCATTTATTCTCTTTAATTTAATTTTAAATATTATTATTATTATTATTATTATTATTATTATTATTATTAATGGGAAATTTTGTTTCAATGATGAACTTCTTGTTGCCAATTTACTTTTTAGTCATTTTAATGATTCATCATAGAAATTGAAGACAATTTTTGAAAAATCCATTTAATTAATCAGTAGTGAACCATTGAAAACTAACTAATTTACCAAAATATCCATTTCTCACAAACTTGCAAACATGATACGCAAGACGAAACCAAAACTTGTGGCTTGTTTGGAAGTTTAGAGAGGGAGGGGAGTAGAGGGAAGGGGAGTAGTAGGGAGGAGAGTAGAGGAGAATGATTCACCTCCACCTTATTTGGATGTTTTTAAAATTAGTAAGGGGGAAGGGAGTAATTAGCCCTTCCCCTTGTGTAATTTTGTTAATATAATAAAGGTAAATTAGGTAATTTACTTGGTCAATAGTTTATGTACTCTACTCCCCCTCCAAATCTCTCCAATTTGGGGGAATTAAAATTGGGGGGCTAGAGAGAGTCCAAACCCCTCCAATCTCCTCCAAACCTCTCCCCCTCATTCTTTAAAAAATTTCCAAACAAGGTAATTGCATTACTCTCCCTCCCTCTACTCTACTCCCCATCCTTTTTTTAACATCCAAACATGCCATTGAAGTTAGAACCAGCTTTGTTGGTGGTTGCATGTGGCTGCTCCAGCCTCCGACTCTACCGCTTAACCGTTAAGGAGTATTATTTATTTATGTTTTTGATGTGTACATATGCTATTGAGTAAAGATAAAATTATTTTGTTTAAAATTTTTTAAAGGGCCAAGTTGTTTGTTTTGAATAAAATTGGTTACTTGTACCTAATTGTTTTCTTGTTGAGCTAATTTTTTTTAGATTTGTATATTTTGTTTTAGATTTTAAATCTATAAATTTTTTTATGGCTTTTAAAATGAGGAAAATATTAGAGTTATAAATTTTTTTTACAAATTGCTAATATAATGAGTGATTATTAGTAAGTACAAAAGTGATGTAAATAGTGGTCCAAATTTAAACCAGTAAGAATTTACTATTTCAACAATTTGTAAAAATGTTTGTACTGTAACATTACTCTTAAAATAATCAATAATTATGATATTGTTAAGAGAAACAAAATGTAATTTCAGAAAACAAAATTGCCAAAATTATTACCTCTATATATATATATATATATACACTAATATTTTTAAAAAGATTTGTGCTCAAGGTCAAAGTCTCCATTCGTCTTGGATGATCCGGTGCTTTTTAAGATGTTTCAATTTGGTCACTTTTTTTTTAAAGCTGAATGTGAACTTGAGTTTTATACTGAACTAAATTATGTTCAAGTTTATTCTTAATTTCCCAAATGAACTAAAGCTTATTAACGAAATTATTAATTTCGTTGTGTTGATTTTTTTTTTTTTTTTTTTTTGAGAAGAAGTTCATTGAGTTGGTTAAGTTATAATAAGCCTATATTTATAGGCTATATTAATTATTGCATGTGATATTTTAAAAATTCACTAACTATATATACTTTCAAATTTCAATAGCAATATTTTTAAAGTAAAATAAAACCAAAATGCATATTTTAACAATTTGTTTTAAGTTGCACCTTGCTAATCACCAAAAGTATAATCTTAGTGTTTACAAACATATTGAACCAAGTTTAATTCATTCAATAACTGAACCTCTAAGTACAAGCAATTTAAGCGCAAGCTTGATACGTTTAGTTAAAGAATGAATCAATGAACTCACTATTACAAACAACTTCACAGCTATATTTTTTCTAGTCTTGTACCTATCTTAAGCAAGAGACAAAATCATACCTAAACCGAAACCCACAATACTCAGGGCAGCAGAAACCAACAGGAATGACCCAACACCATA
This sequence comes from Quercus suber, assembly GCF_002906115.3. Classification (NCBI taxonomy): domain Eukaryota; kingdom Viridiplantae; phylum Streptophyta; class Magnoliopsida; order Fagales; family Fagaceae; genus Quercus; species Quercus suber. The sequence continues at coordinate 437,883 of NW_027070015.1, read as the reverse complement.
ATTCTTTCAATTATTTATTTCAGACATTTTTTTTTTTTTTGGCTGAATAAAAAAGGTGCCTCCATCATGCCATATGACGGTAAGAGTAATATCATGTGTATACTTGGGCCTTGATAGAGCATTTATTGTAGGCACAACAAATTCATTTAAGCGCCACTACTTAAATCATTCAACTCCTATCAAGTATCATGTGAAGCAATATGAAAACTCTTATCTCCAAACCATACCCCATAGAAAAACAAGTTGCTTGTTCCAATGGAAATTGCTTTGATAATTTATCATTGGGATCCATGATCATGCAATTGATGCTGGGCTGGGCTTCTTGTCAAACTGCTTTGTTCTATGGGAATGGCCCTTCATGAAAAATTAGAATAAAGAAAAATCATCCCCAACTCCCTTTTGTTTTCTTCTTCTATTTTTTATAATCTTTTTATTCACCTTTATTTTTTGGTTGACTGGTGATCACTTTATAATTTGATATAGGTATCAACACCAAGAATTAGCAGATCACTTTCTCAACTAAAACCCTTTATAATACAATTGGGAAAATCCATTTGGATATGTGATGCATGTATAAAGAGTTTTATGTTACAAGTGAACGTATAAGAAGAAAGTAAAGCAACAATAATGAACTATACTAGAAACTGAGGAACAAATAATAACTGCTGAAGAGACGTACAATATAAGCCAAGAAGCACCGTACAAGCGGAAGAAAAACAATACGAAGACTAAATTGCAACTTCAAAATTATCAAGAATCAAATAACCATTCATTAGATCATTTGTTACTACACAAGATATTACCTAACAGAAGCATGAAGTGAGAATAATGGTCCAAGTAATAGTTTGCATGCAGATATACTTAAAATCTAGACAAGCTCAATGTAGGCCATAGGAGCATTATCTCCTCGCCGGGGCAAAGTAAAGAGAATTCGTGTATACCCTCCATTCCTCTCTCCATACCTTTCCGGAGCCTCAGCAAATAAGGCATGGACAATCTGCTTCTCATATATGAAGCCCAGAGCTTGTCTCCTCTTATGAAGAGATCCATCTTTTGCCAATGTGATCATCTTATCAACATACTTCCTCACTGCACTAGCTCTTGCTCTCGTAGTCTTGATGCGACCATGTTTAAGGAGCTGTGTTGTGAGGCCCCGAATTAGTGCCTTACGCTGGTCAGGGGGCCTATTGAGTTTGGGTACTCGCCTCCCATGTCTCATAGCAAAGACTCGACCCCCATTGCCAATAGTGGGAAAACAATGACCAAAGCTGGTAAATTCTGCACCAGGAGACGAGTGCTTAAAAGTATTTCAAGCCAACAGGAAGAGGAACTAAATGTTGCATAGATAGTCTGTTATAGGATTAAGGTATACCACATGTTATTTGACAGGGCAGTAGTAACAATAACCACATTTTATTTAACAGCAGTTAGACTTGCAGTCCTTGAAAAATTATCAATGAAGTCGGTATACAACTAAGTTCTTTGTTAAAAGACCTCAACTTTCTCTTGCATAATTCAATGATTCATCCAAATCATTATATCCCACTACATTTGTGTCACCATAAATTAAACAAGTGATATGCATATTGGATGGTTCATGGCATAGGAGCACAAGAGCAATGAAATAACCAAAAACACCAGAAGAAAGAGGGATAGTAGGTGGTGGCAGCAAGGTTAGAGGAGCTTTGTAGGAGATAAAATAATATCCTAAAGCATCCCTTAGTTACGCACTTCCACTCCTATTTAGCCCTCTCCCACAATATCCCATGACTTGTATTACACTACGCCAAGCAACAAAAGTACAAATTACAAGTTAGCCAAGTTCCAGCTCAAAATTAATAAGCACAAACTGCAAGTCATTAGTGATAAAGTGCAATTATGACTAAAGTTGCCCAAATCGTTTCTTTGAGAGAGAGAGAGAGAGAGAGAGACTCAAAGCGGAATTAGGGAAGTTGGCCAACCACCTAAGCCACTAGACCGGAGTGAGGCAACATTTTACACTTAGATGACCACCTAACTGAAGGTAAATTGAAATTTCCACTGGCAGATTAAACCCAGCACAACCCTATAGAACACTTCAAGGCAAGAAGCAACCTTTGCACTTTTCTTGAATCAACAACTAGTGCCTATAGCCCTTTCCCTCTTTCTATTAGACTACCTCATCTTCTCTAATTATAGCTCCTATTTTAGTTGAATCATAGCTTTATGTTATTTAATTATTTCAGTGATAAAGAACCTCTTTTTTTATATGATTATTTATGTTGTTATTTTTAGTGATTGAGAACACCCTTCTGTTTTTCAATTAATATTTATCTTCTTATTTATGTTATTCTTTCTAGCAAAGTAAACACCTTTGTTCTTCTCCTTCTAATATTGTCTACAGTATGTTATGACTCTTAGTTCTCTTCATTTTTTTTGTTTTGAAAGTATATTTGAGGATATCCAATTGGACTAAGGTGGAAAATGAACGGGCTAATATTCAAGTACTTTGGTTGGAAGTACACATTTTAGCGAAATATTAACAAACAAAAAAATTTGTGTTCAATTTCGACTTGAATTATGTAGAAATCAACACAATGTTGGAATATGATCAATCAGGAAAAATTATTTGGTAGTAAGTTGATTATAAAAAACATTAAAAAAATGACATAAGAAATATCAAATGAGATTGCTCATTATATGGGTAAGACAAACAAATCACAATGCACAACCAGGCAAAGTTTTCAATTTTTACCTCTGAAATTCTCAGGAAACAAAATAAACTAGAGGCTAGAGCGCAAGAATTGAATATCACATAGTAATTGTCAAAAAAAAAAAAAAAAAACTCCTAGTGAAGACAATGGAAATGAAAATTTAAAAAGTGGGTAATGATGAAAAGTACCTGGGCAAGAAGTTGGGAAGAGAGAGGGCTGAAGAGGAGCGAGGCCATTGAAAGAGCGGAGAAGCAGTTTGGACTTGGGCTTGGGCTTGGACTGAAATGAAGTAGCGGCGGCCATGGTTGGGAAGCGTAATGAAGAAGGAGGGAGGGCTGATTTAAGAGATGCCATACTCCATCTATTTGTATTTCCAGTTATTACACAGCTGCTGCAGGACGCCATTCCTGGACCGCACTGAACGATGCCCCCTGTTCTAACCAGAGAAGTAAAAGATAAAGGAGAGAGAGAGAGAGAGCGCTCTTACATTACATCACAATCTCCTCCTTATCAGTGTTGTTTTCAAAACCGGCTCCGGTCCGGTCTTACTTGTAAAATTGGATATTATATTAATTAAAGGTAGGCTAAGAATTTAGTTCTTACTTTTTAAGCTGTATTTTAATTTGATCTGTAACATTTCAATTGTGTTAATTTAATCTCTAACCTTTTATAATTGTGTTAATTTAGTCACTTCTGTTATCTTTTAGATGAAAATTGCTATGACAATTGTAAAGACGCAATTTGGTTCCCAGACGCAATTTGGTTTCCAAACCCAAAAGTTAAAAGGATCTAGGCAAGAGTCCAATACAAGGAATTTGTAAAACGTGAGTTGGAAAGTTAGGCTCTAATGAGTTTGGTAACTATTATAATGGATCCAAATGACAATAAAGTAAAATAGACTAATTTTGTCTAAGAAAATCGTCATTGGTACAGTCCGAGGAGATCAGTTCTTGTATATAATTCTTGAAGTTGATTACAAGTACAATTCTTATTACTACAGTATTTCTCTCTCAATTCTCCGATCCTTTTCTCTTAGGGCATCCCTTCTATTTTATATTATCTTCCTTCTTTCATCCCTGCCCTCCACATGTAGATTAGATTGTCAGTCTTAATCATTGTCATATCAGCACCTTCCTGAAGCCTTTGGAGAGTAGCTGTGAGGCTGAAAACTACTGTTCAAGTATCACTTCCTCATTAATGCGGCCAGAGAATTAGATGCAGAACATTTAATGCAGTGATAGCAGTTTTCCCTTAGATATTTCATAACCTCCCTCTATCATGTTCCTTCCTGATACTTATCCTCATCAATGGAGTTGTCCAGAACGTTGCTCTTGATGTCAGACCGCATATTCTAACTCGGCTTTGTTTAGCCAAGAAAGCATTCCTCCTCAGATCACTTTTTTGGACTCTAATGACCATACCTCACCTCTTCATTCATTAACACGGACTCCTCTGACAGTGTTTCCCTGTCCTCAAAGTACTTAATGTCCTCGGATTGAGCCCCCGGCCCAATATATACATAGATATGCACTACTGCGCCTACCACCCCTACAACAATAAACTAATTTTTTATTTTGATCGTTTGCCATGTTAGAAATTTTCATCCAAGAGATAACGGTAAAGATTAAAGTCATGTGACACTAGAAAGTTAGGAACTAAATTGACACAATTGAAAGATTAGAAACCAAATTGAAATATAGTGTAAAGGATACGGACCAAATACATAATTTACCCATTAATTAATTAAGAGTTTACATTTAAATGTATTATATTATTTTTATTTATTTTTATATAAGGAAATTGTGTCCTAACGATGGTTTTAAAAACCAAACCGGTCAAAGAATCGATTTCAAGCCCAGTTCCTGGTTTTACCCAATTTTTTTACCCGTTTTGACCAGTTATAATGCTTTTTACCGGACCAAATCAGTGGTTGGTTCCTATTTGTACTGGCCTATCTAGTACAATTTTTAAAACCATGATCCTAACTTTATGACAAAACTTAGGGCTTTCCAAACCAATTTGTCACATGCCCGAACTATCCAACCCGAAGTCACTTGAACTGGAATTGACTTGATCAAAGCAGTAAGGTGTCGGTAGGTCTCTTGCCTCAAAAACTGAAGCCAGCAAGTCAAATAGTGAGTCTCATCCTCCAAGAGCATTCACATCCACTCATGCAAAAACTTATGTCTATTTAGCATAAGAACCTTTTCTTTTCTTTTCTTTCTTTCTTTCTTTCTTTCTTTTTTTTTTTTTTTTTTTTTTTTTCTATTTTACACCATCACTCTTCAAAAACAATCACATTTAATTATCTATTTTATTAAGAAAGATAAACAATTAAATAAATATATATATATATATATATGAATGATATAACCAAAAATCATATCTATGGTTCGTCCAGACGGGTCGTCCAGAGAGTTGCGGTTAGCCAAACATCAGGCCATTAGGCCATCTTCAATTCGTCCAGGTACCACGTCCTTGGAATGTTGGGCAATTGATCAATCCAGGGAATCAAGTCGAGAGAGTCGTCCATGCACAAGGTGCATGGACGACCACACGACACGACAAAGAGTCGTCCATGCGCAGAGCACATGGACGACTACACGAATACTCGGCGAACCTCGTAGCGGTTCATCAACCCGCGTTCATCGCCACGAATCCCTCTACTACATGTAACTTCCGATGATGGTTATGACTTTTTGTAACCATTGAGGAGGTTATGTCCGAATTCCGAGATTCTGGGGGAAGTTATTAAACTAGTAACCGCCCTAGGGTACGCTATATAAGGCCCGGTCTTCACCACGCAAAGGTATGAGAAATTTCTGGGATTTTACGTTGAGTAAAGTTAGAACTCCATTAGAAGAAAAACTAACTTCATCATCGGAGGGTGTTTGGCCGGCTCACACCGGTCACCCTTTGACTGCTTTCTCTCTTTGTAGGCCTCCGCTAGTGCTGTGGTCCACCGAAGCCGAAGTGTTCAACTAACTGATCCCATACATCATCAATATATATTTTTTAATAAAATGTAGTCTAAAATAAATAATCTGATGGAGTGTTTTGAAAATTGAGTATTTAAAATAGAAAAAAAGTAAATATTTATACTAAAATAGACAAAATTTTTTGCACAATCTAAAAAGAATGCTATCACTTCACACAACTGTATAAAAACATATAGACTAATGTGAGTGATTTTTCTAATTGATTGTATAAAATACATTGACTAATGTGAGAGCTCTAGGAGTTAACTTCAAGAGATTGGCTTATAGAGCACTTGCAGTAGTGGAGCTAAATAGCTATATAGCTATTTTAGCTCCACCAAAACACCAAAAATAATCATGCAACAGTGGAGCTAAAGGTATATAGATGTGCACTGTAACTGAGAGCTAAAAAAAAAATTATTCCCAACCCGATTAAAATATTATTTTTTCCTTTCTTTTCTTTGTTTTTCTTTTTCTTTTCTTCTCAGAACTCTCACAATCTCTCAACTCTCTCTCTCTCTCAACTTTCAAACCTCTCACGCCGCCGCCCCCCTGACCAACGTCGCCACAAACCCAGCCCCGACCACGACAACCCCACCACCACCACATCTTCTCCCATCTTTCTCTTTCCTATCTTCTTTGTCTCCATCTCTCCAACAACCACCACATGAGAAAGAGGAGCTCAGTCACCCACCACCACCTCACCACCACACACACCCCAACAATCACAAAAAATAAAAATAAATTAGCAACCTCTCCAACACCATACACACACCACCACCACCTCCAACACCCAAAAACCCACAAATCCACCACCGCTAAACCCATAAATCCACCATGAACAACCACCAACAACAACCAAAGCAACCCCAAAACCCATTAAACCCACACCACCATCAACACAACCAAAACCAAAACCAACACCATCAACCCACTACCACCAATCACCAAACCCATCTAAAAAAAAAAAAAAAAAAAACCCCACTAATGAGCAAACCCACCACTACCACTACACCAAACCCATCTAAAAAAAAAAAAAAAAAAAAACCCCACTAATGAGCAAACCCACCACCACCACCAATCTACACGGACCGAATCCATAGACCCAAACCACAACACCTCTACAGACCCACCATGCTCAGCCACCACCGATCTACATGGACCAAGGTCACCTCCATAGACCCACCATGCTCAACCATTGCTAATCTACACAGAGCAAGGTTTGAGAGAGCTGATATGAGAGAGGGAGAAAGAGAGAGCTGATTTGAGAGGGGGAGAAAGGTTGAGAGTTAAGACCGGTGACTGAAGAGAAAGAGAAGTGATAGAGACTGAGGAAAGAGAATAGGGGTTTTTTTTTTTTTTATTGAGAGAGAGAGAGAGAGAGAGAGAGAGAGAGAATAAAATATTAATTTTTTGTTTTGTATCCTCAGACTCACGGTTCACAATTGGTAAATTTTTTTGGGTAGCAATTACGGTGGCGGTGGAAGAGTTGGTAGCAGCAGCGGCGGCAGCGGCAGTAGTGGCAGTGATAGCGGTTACAGGTGGTTGTGATTATTGTTTATTGTAGTGGATACATTATTTTATTATAGTAGATATATTATTTTATTGTGATGTTTATATTATTATTTTTTTGTTGAAAGCTAAAATAGATCCACTGTTGCAGCATGTTTTGTAAAGTGAGTAGGTAAAATAGATAAAATAATTTTTTGTAGTGCGAAATAGCTAAATTTTTAACTCCACTAATGTGAACACTCTTAGTAATTCTTAAAACCTTACTATATCTATAAGTTTATTGGTTCGAAATCTCTTGTAAACCTCTTGGAAAATTTCCTCTTCTAATATCCCAATGCGTAGGGGATTCATTGTTATCAAAAGGATAGAAAAAGCTCTAGGAGACTAGTTTCTTCCCATTGGCCGTAGGTTACAAAACTTAACCCAAATTTTATTTAATTCAAAGAAAATTGCTCTAAATACCCATAACCTGGTGAGTAAATGTTAAAGCATACGCTGCTGCCTTCTCTGTCTCTCGCTTCCAGACCAGGTTGGTTCATTACACACACAAGTGTGCTCCGACCCATCTCCACCACCACCAACATCAAGGCAAGTAGTACTATAATCAATTTTTATTCCTTACATACTATATTATTGTTTCCTCAACTTCCATCATCAAAAATCAATCTATTAAATTCATTGATCTGCAAAATGAAAAACAGATGTCTTCTTCAGAGCACTACATGTTCGGACCTTACAAGATACACCAAAACGAAGTGTTCTACTCCACCCAACTCTCCTACGCCTTTGTTAATCTTCGTCCTGCCGTTCCTGGTACATGCCTTCCCACCTCTTCTTTGCTATTTTTACACAGACCCATATTGTATTTTCATCGTTTAGAGTGAATGAGTATGTTTGTTTGTTTGTTTGTTTGTGTTTACTGTCTTCATCGATATCAACCTTTTTAGACTTGCATCCTATTAGGAATGAAATTTTGTTCAATTTTTAGGAAAGCCACATTCCATTATCTATGAAGTTTCCTAGCTTGAGAAGGTCTTTTCAAAGGCTTGTCAAAACATTTCTTGTCTCTTCCTTGACAAGGTCTTTGAAAAAGCAATTCTTCATCTTTAAGAATCCCAACATGATTTCTTGTATATACAGTATGTTGCCCATTAAAAAAGATTGGCAAATATGTTTATGGGCAAGATCAATTCCTCAAAAGAATAACTTGAAAACTCTTTCCTTTAAAGTTGTACTGGCTCGCTGTAATTCTCATATCCCAATTCCCAAGTGCCTATTTTCCATTTGATTAAACACAATAGAAGAATCTTCTTATAAACTCTTATTGAAAAGCGACATTCATGGCATAGATGATCCCAACCCAACTCAGCAGTAAATGCAAAATATATCTCCATTATAGCCCCACTGAACTAGACAATTTTTTTTCAAAAATCTGTTCTTGATGGTTACTCAACACTATAAATTTTTGTTTAGAGATGACCTTAGCATGCCAAACTAGCTTTCACCATGTAACTTTTGGCGTTGGATTTCTTATTGCATTGCTGCATTCAAGTTGTAAAACAAAGGTATTTTATTCGGGGAGTAGGAACTTAGACGACTCCTTGGTATAACCAATTTAAACATTTGATCTGCAAAACGGTTTAATCTCTTTTTTTTCATACTTTACTGGATGTGGCTTTTGAATCTCTTCCTTGTTCTACTTTATTAGATATGCTTGAGAATTGTAATTTGAAAAATTGATTGTACTGCTCCCCGAGTACACCCCTGGTGTACATGAGTGATTCTATATTGATCAATAAATTTGTGTTACTTACTTATCAAAAAATATATTTTCATTACTTATCCAAAAATAAATAAAATCATTTGATCTAGCTGTAGGCATACCTAATAACCATTGAGCAAAAATTCTTGTCACTTTAATTTGACAATGACTCCTTGATTCCAAGATTATTTTGTTGCTATATTTCAGCAAGAAAACAATTAGCATTTGACAGTTTTTTCCCCTGCCCCAGCTATGTGTTGTGGGTTCAAGTCCAAGAATCAGCATCTTGAAAATTGGGATAAGGTTACCTACCAACCACCTCTCCTAGACCCCTTAGAAGAGGGAGCCTCATGCATTGGATATGACCTTTTTTAAAAAAGTAAAATTTCTCTTGATACTACATCAAGTTGATAATAATAGCCATTCATCCACTACTATGTTCCCAGTCAAAATGTATGAACTCAATCATTACAACAACGGGGTGAATCTAAAAAGGTGTTTCATGTATACTAATACCTTTAACGAAGGGAGAAGGCTTTATCATTTCTTAATAATAATACTTATAAAAAAATAAACAAACAAAAAAACAAAGGGAGAAGGCTTCCAAAGCATGTCTTTCTTGAGAGTCTAACGACTCTAACCCTAAATAGTACTAATGAAGAAATTACTAGGAGAAAGAAGTTGGAAACACCCACTAAACTTCAAGGGAAACACAAACGCAAACACTAGGGTCATTGAATGAAGCAAATGAATATATCAATAAGAGGCACATCATACAAAAATTTTGAAGAGCATCCCTCCACAATTAATTTGATCTTTTGATTTTTTTTTTTTTTTTTTTTTTATTTTAAAATTTGGCGATGCTGTCTTGACAATGCTAAATTCATACAAAAATTTTGAAGAGCATCCCTCCACAATTAATTTGATCTTTTGATTTTTTTTTTTTTTTTTTTTATAATTTAAAATTTGGCGATGCTGTCTTGACAATGCTAAAAACTATAATATATAGAATATCAAAGAAACAACCTTTAGTAGGATGCTTGTCAAAATTTTATAAGCATTTAAAATCCTCATAAATTAACTACTCCCCAGCTTTCCTTGTCTAGTTGGGTCAATCTTTCACATCCCACAAGAAGAAACCTTTAATACTTTGTTCTCTCTTCTACTACTTACCTGCTAAATCTATATCACATTAATTGACAATTAGACAACCCTTTATATATTTGGTTATTCTCAAAACATTAGAAAACTTTGTGTGTGTGTGTGTGTGAGTTTGCGTGTATACATTTATGCAACCCTCATGTTTCTTTTTTAATATCTTTCTTTTCCCCCGTGTTAGTCTCATTGTTTTTGTCCAATTTACTTTATTTGCTTATAGCATGTCTAAATGCTCTTTGCCCCTTTTGTCCATTGCCTAACTTTAATATATATATATATATATAATGCTCTGTTCCATATTATCTCATTGATGTAACATAGATTTTCCCCCCACGGAAATGCCTTGAACTGTTCTCACGTTTCCATACTAAGATTCTTACTCTCTTTTTCTTGTGATTTTCTTTTCTTTAAGATTCTTACTCTCTTTTTCTTGTGATTTGCTTTTCTTTTCCTTTGCAGGTCATATCCTTTCCTCCTCCACATTAGAATTTTATGTTGGGAACTTGGGATTGATTCAAGCATTGTTTAATGTTCATGACTAGATTTACATTAGGAAAATTAATTGTAGTGCCTTAATGTTTTTTTGGAAAATAAGCCAGTCATGCTGGATTGATGCAATGCCTGTCATTTGGCATTCTGCAATTAATGCATTTTAAGGATGTGATATGCAAACTGTTGTTTTTCTGCATAATGGGTTTGAAAAATGATTGATAGGCTAATGAGCCCTGACTCAAATGGCAGTTCCCTTAGCATAATAATGGGATGGAGGGTGAGGTTGTGGGTTCAACTCCCATTTGGTTCACATGCATCAATAAAAATTATAAATTGATTGATAGGAACATCTTTGTAACTTTGTATATGGAATGCATTTATATACATATAGGACTAATTAAAATAAAAATAAAAACATATAGGAGTTGTCTTGAGATTCAGAAACTTAATGAAACATTTAATGACTACCGAACTGTGTCAGATTGAATGCTTTCTGTTCAATATAATCAAGTTAAAAGAAAAAGGCATCCCACACATCTCTTTATCTTGATATTCAGGTCCCCTTTTTGGGCTGCTTTAGAGCCCCAGAAAGGGGGGGGGTGTTTAAATTGGTTAACTTTAAGCACTTCACAGTATTAACTGTGGATCTATAATCTTAATGTGGTTCAGTATTCAAGGTTGACTTGACATTATGTACATGTGCTTGTCTGCCCAAGGCGTGAAGTTAAGCGCTTTGTTGATCTCACTGTTGATGAGACTAGTGATTTATGGCTTACAGCACAGAAGATTGGCAGTCAGCTTGAGTGCTACCACAAAGCATCATCTCTCACATTCACAATCCAAGTAAGGCAGTTGCTTGAAGTCAGCTAATTATTTGTATTTTAATATCACTTAATTCTTTTTTTTTCCCCATATATCATCTGAGTGTTGGTTATTTGCTACATAACTTGTAGGACATCGTTTATAGTATATTTTGCCCATCAGTTTGCCCGTTTGAAACCCATGAAATGTGCATGCTAGTTCTCGCCCTTATCGTTTTCCTCACCAGAATAGAATCATGTGGCTGTGACATCTAGATGATTTATCACATTTCCTTTCCCTTTTAATTGTTTACCCTTTCCTTCATTCCCATGTTTCCATTACATACACGTTATTGTGTGAGCATTGTGATGCCTACGGGACTGTTGGTGTGAACACGTATGAACAAGTAAAATCTTTTAGTTTGTTATTGACATTACTCTTATATGTTAGATCAAGTTATTTCTGTGTTCCCTGATGATCCTGGACTGGAAGCATCGGTTGACCATGTGATTACTTGACATCTCGTAACCACATGCAGGCATGCTTGATCTTGTTTACTATGTATGAACACATAAAATGTTCAAACCATCCTGGTGCTGTTGATCTCTTCAAATCTAACGATGTGTCTAGGATACATCTTCCTATGATCATCAGTACTAGTTAAACTCTTATGGTATTTTCATAGTATTCTGTTAATTTATGTGATATGGACCTGTGGTCAATATGTACGACAGCAAACATCACCTGATTTATGTGTGCTTGATTTAAAAGTATGATGTTTGTTATTAGACAGTAACTCATGTTCATATTCATGCCTCCCCACCTGCTTACTGCTGCTCAATTTGTCTTTTGAAACTTGTGCGTTTGGAATCAACTTATTTAGGCTTTTCACTAAAAGTGTGTTAAAGCATTCTTGTACCTTTAAAAAGTAAGAAAAAGTAAGGTTTTAAAAAGTTGTTTATAAAAGCTAAAAGCTAACAAATAAGCTAGACACAAGCGGACTAACTTGTGTGTCATCTTTGTTAAAACCCTAGGACGGGCCCCAGGCAGGACAGACAGTACCCCATGTTCATGTCCACATCCTGCCACGCAAAGTTAATGACTTTGAGAACAATGATGAGATCTATGATGCTGTAAGATGGAAAACTTGCTTTAGTGCTTACTCTCCATTGTTTATGCATTAACTTTTTCTATTTATGTATTTGCCTTCTTGTTGTTCATGGTTTAGATAGATGAGAAGGAGAAAGAATTAAAGCAAAAGCTTGACTTAGATAAGGAAAGAAAGGACAGAAACCCTGAGGAGATGTCGCAAGAGGCAGATGAATATAGAAAACTCTTCTAAGTATTTCAGCCTCAACCTGCAGTGCAACGTGCCTATTTGAAAATTTTCAGGGTATCTCCAATTTGTTTGGACAATTAACTGTAAGCTTTGCTAGATAAACTTATCCAAAAAAAAAATAAAAAATGAAAACTGTGGTGATTTCCATTGAACTTTATTTGGTTGTAAGAAGCTAAGGGCAAAGCTTTATAGTATATACATTTTTATTTTTCTATCTGATATTTATGACGGATGAAGATTGAGATGTCTTTGCAATTAAGATGATATTTCATCCAGTTGCTATTTATAAAGAATTGATTCTAGGGTAATCATTTATTTTTAAACCTTTATTGTTATTTTTGGGTTCTATTAAGGGATGTTCCACCTACAAATGACATGGTATTGATTCTATTGAATATCAATAACAATATCAACATGTTCAAACGTGCGTGAAGAGAAGATTAAAAGGGCGTTTGTGTGCATGAAGAGGGAGCAAAGGTTGCAATATACATTTTTGTAATAGCATCAATACTCAATAGTGTTTAATGTGAATGATGCAGAACAATATTTGATCACACCACTTATTTATATTTGTTTAAGTGATTAAGGATAATTAGACGAAGGCTTTATAAATGTAAGTTATGTCCTAAAGGATAGAGTTTATCTAATGAGTCGTGATTTATAAATGTGGATAATTTTATGAACATATCTTCACATAGTGTGTAGTAAGAGATTCTTTTAAGCCAATTTAGAGGAAAACTTTGCCCCAAACGCTCGAGTAAGCTCTTTAAAAGAGTTGATAGCAAAGGAGTCAATACCGTATCGGAGACCGTTTCGGTTTAGTTAAAAAAATGAAATATTTCAGTGCCGATTGATATCGGTGTACCGTTTCGGAGTTACCGCTTTATATCATAAATACTTAAAATTTACATATTTTTGCATAAGTTAAAATTTTTTTTTTTTATGAGTTCATAAGTTTAATATATTAGTCATTATACATTACTCCAATATATTAACATAAATAGTATTTTTATAATAATTAAAAAATAAAAGATGCACACGTGACTTCTCAAAAGATGTAGGCAAATGTGCTTTAATCCCACACCACTCCAACTCCTACCTAACCATCTGACACAGTTTAATGAGAAATTTTAAAATACTCAAAAGCACAAAGTTGTCATGCATTGCTAGTGGAGATATCAAGAAGCAAAAAAGGGAAAGTAACGGAGAAGAAGGAGAAGAAAGAAGAAGCTGTAGTGACAAGCTGCTACGGAGGCTGAACAAGTTCCAAATAAGAATATGTTTTAGAAGGAAAAATGAAAGATTTGGAGCACAGATCAGAACCCACAAATTAGGCACTGTATGGCCAACCCATTCTTCTCTTTCTATACTTCTTTTTCTTCTTCTTTCTTTTTCTTTTTATTCTCTGTTCTATACCGATCCGAAATATCTTTTCCGGCCGAAATGGCCGGAATGTCCCGAAATGGCCGGAACAGACCGGTACAACCCGGTATCTGAGGCGGTACGAATCACAGCTATTTCTATACCGGTTTGGACTCCGGTGCGAAAAATTCCGGCCGTACCGGCCGGTACGGTAGGGAATTCACTCCATTGGTTGATAGAGCCCTCCCTCAAGTCGTCAAACCACCTCATCGCCATAGGGCTCAGGCTGGATGGGAACACCTTGCACATCAGGGTTTGCTCTTGGAGTGTATAGCCATTCTCTGGTTGAAGTGACTCACATGCCCCACGGGATCCGTTCTTCTGTTATACATGGTGAAAGTTGGCTAAGTAAAACGCCGAGGAAGCCTTCTTCCTTCAATTCTACGCGTAGACGGTGATTTGGAGATCTGGTTAAGGGTCCTACTCATAGCATCATTGCCCAGACCTTTGTGTGGTGAACTCTTGCTCCTCCGCTCGTAGTGACGGTCTTCATGGTACGAAAAAGACTCGTTGGGAGGAGTCCTAGACTTGGGAACCTATAGCTACCATCTTCCTCGTCATCAAAAGAAGGGTCAAAGACTAAGGGAGTCCTTCGTCGCTCGCAGTGTAGCCTCCTGCGAAGATAGTCAATCTCCAGTTGCAAGCTTCTGGTGTTCTCCTCGTGGGAGATGTGACTCCATCCTTGAGATTGGCTCCTACTAGTATGTTTTGCTAACATACTAACCTCACGGTCCCTTCTCCGCTCAAGGTTGAGGAACTGATCCTAACGCTGGCAATCAATAGACTCCTCCTGGTCCTGCCCTAATCCCGCTATGGTGGGACGTCGATCTCACTAAAGCTCAAGCCAATTGTAAGGGCGGGCTTTGGTTCTATGATCCAAAAGATGAATGGATTAAGACCTAAAGAACCCAACACAATAAATTTGTTAAGAGTGGGCTGAAAAGCTAGGCTTCAATGAAGTGACAACACCCTTAATGGGCCAAAGATAGTAAGAAAACAAGGAAAAATAATGAATAGACAAATATGATGCACAAAAATTCTTCCTCGACAATGTCCAAGAAGAGTAGCTCTTGAATATATTTCTTTTGGATTTGATTACAGTTCCTTTTCTTAATATTACAGTATTTTCCCTACAGATTCCCCACCTCTCCCTTTGGAGTGTCTCTCGCATTATATAACTCCCTTCAGGCAATCTTAGCTCTCCATTTGTTGATTGTCCAGTCTAACACTTAAGTATATGTCCCATCAGACAACTCCCCAAACCTTTTGTGAGTTGTAGCGGCCCAAGCAACACTGTTCAAAGGTTTTTTCCACATAAATGCAGTCAGGAGGTTTGGTGGGATGCATTGAATGTGGAGGCAGCCACCATCCATCCAATCATGTCAAGGCTAACCCTCTCTCTGAAGTTTTTTCTCAACAATAGAACCTCCTTTGGCAATGTGCAGCTAACGTGGCCTTACTGTCCAAGCATGTGGCCTCCTCGACAAGATAATAGGCTCCTCGGCCATACACATGGCACGTGGCACAAGTACCTTACCTAAATTCTTGTGTCCCACAATTTTATTATTTAATTTTAATTAAATTAAAATTTTTATTTTCTTTTGTTTACACATGATTTTTTATTAAACCGTGCATTGCACGGGCATAATACTAGTTAATTATATATTTTTTGTTAGGATATATTTCCTTAATTAATGGATTATATTTAACAAATGTTTAATTTAGGTAAAACTTTATCATTTAAATTTCAAGAAATTTAAATTCTATTCAAACTAAAATTTTATTATAAAAAATTTTTAAACTTAAATCCCACTCAACCCACTTTTTTCCCCCCTCAAGTTGCATCATACTAAATTTAAAAATTATTTAAATCAGATAAAGCTTTATCATCTAAGTTTTAAAAATTCAAATTATACTCCAACTAAAAACCTATTATCAAAATTTTTACTACTTATATATATATATATATATATTCAACCATGGCTTTTCGATACAATCTCTCTTAACCAAGTAGACCCCTCCTCGGAGGCAACAGGGACAACCTCGCAAATGCGAGGGGTAATATACTCTTTCTGCCCTCCTGAGGTCGGAACGAGACACCAACTCCCTTTGGTTAAGGCTTTATGCCATGTCTCACAACAGAAGCGCCTACACACTGTAGGAACTGAGCTTTAAGGGCTTTAGTCTTACCCACCCCCTCGGCAAAAGCCTCCTCTTCCACCTGTTCTACAGAGCGCTCAGCGTCTATTCTCGCAAAAACCGCCTCGTCTTTGCCCTCACAGCCTCGTCCCTGCATGCTCGGCAATGCCCCTCGCGCTCGCGGCTGATTCCTCGGCTAACTTTTTCTTCAGGTCGGCGGCATACCTTCTTAGCAGTTCGTAGGTGGCCCTCGACATCCTGCAAGCGCCTTGTCTGATCCCCGGCATGCTTCGTAGCCGTGGCTAGGTCAGAGGCCGCATTATCTCTAGCCTTTGTCATCTCCTCCAGCTTTTCGATTGCCTTTTTTAGATCTACCTCAGACCTCTTAAGGGTACTGCAGCTTTCAAAACTTGTCACGCTCCTGCGCTAAAGTGTTACTCCAGCCGTTGACCTCATCGTCCAGCCTGAAAACGGCCTGGACAGCCTGCCAACAAAAGCAAGTGCACCGTAAAGAGAAGGGAAGGGTGCTGAGCAATAAATTTGAATAAGAGTAAACTAGTACCAAGGGACCCACCATGCCTAGATATCTCTTAAGGCTAAGGCAACCTCTGGCCCGCTCATGCTCCCAAGCTTCCATGTCGGCGGGAAGGAGAAGAGACTTCTCTAGGGCGTCGGCTACGAGAGCCCCCTCGCCTCCTCGGATTCTCGGATTGTTGCGTCATCCATCAAGGGTTGACCATGGAGCATGGCAGCGGGCAGCCAAGCGTGGGCCTCGGACTGTTGGGCGATCTCTTTTCCTTTACGTTGACCACCGAGCCTCAGTTGTTTGGAAGGCGGGGGATTCCACCTTCCTCTGGCGAAATGGGATTTGCCCCCATCCACTGGGTCCTTGCCCTTAAAGATCTCTTCTTTTTTAGGTCGGGAGACTCAGATTGAGGAACTGAGATTGGAGGAATTAAGGACGACCTAGTGTGCATAGGCAAAGGCTGGGGCAGAAGTGATGGGGACTTGGGCTGTGACTCTCTTGCACGCCCTTCTCGAGTTGCCCTCAAGCAGGTCAAGAAGGCTTTTGGGGATGTCTCTTTAAACCCATCTCGGCTTAATACCAACCCTTGGGGCTGAAGATCGGCTTCAGACAAATGGGGTCTCCCAAGTCACTGGAGGATCTTCGGACTGATCAGTTAGGTTAAACACACTAAATTCTTCCTTGGACGAACTCAGTTCGACCACCTCCCTTGCCTCCTCAGGTTTCCCTCCTCGGTCTCTGTTGCTTGACGAGATGAGAAGAACCCGCCAACGGAATGCCTTCCGAGTATATGATCCTTCAAAAAATGCAAAACCATCCTCTACCACAGTAATTTGCCTAAGCCAAGGATCACGAGCCCTAATAACGTGCTTTGGGACCGGGAACTACTTCTGGGCTGGGTCACATCTGAGGATGTGGTGGGCGGCTCTAACCTGGTTATCAGCCTCGTTTAGAAAGAGTTCCGCCCTAAGAACGGGTTCCAAATCCTCTTGTTGACCAGGTGAAAATGACGCGCAAAGGCGTGCGGATCTGCAGAAACTGAAACAAAGCTCCTGTGATTAATCAATTAAAACAGATACGCAACAAAAAATAATACAAGAATCTGGACCGCCCCCTACTTCGAATACCCTACTTGGCTCTCCCTCTACTGTCGGGCAGTGGAGACCGTCGTGCCATTCCCCCGCACAATGAGAAATCTTGAGTCAACCCCTTATTAGAATCGGGAAGGCACTGGATAAGTCGGACCCTATCATCCCTCGTCTTCATATAATACGTTTTACCCCTCAAGTGCTGAAGGTTGTAGCACCAGTTTATGTCATGGTGAGTTAATCTCAACCCCATTTTCTCGTTCAAGGTGTCTACACACCCTAGTATTCTAAATATATTAACAGCACACTAGGTAGGAGCCAGTCGAAAATGCCTAAGGTATCCGCTCGTCACTGGCCTCATAGGGATTCTCATCCCTCCCTCTACGAAGGCGACTATGGGGATCACAACCTCACCCTCATTTCTCTTAATACGCCACTCCCCTTCCTCACAATACCTCAAACCCACATTACTGGGTATCCCATAATCGGCAATGAATTTCTTCATCATCTCGTCGGACTCAACCAGCTTCTTAAACTTACCCATTCCTAGCAACGACTAAAGGATCCGAAAGAAGGAAAGAAAGAGTAGGATCAAAGAAAATTTTGTGCTACTGAGAGGGGAAGACTTACAGAAATGTAGAGATCCTCCTCGGGCAGTGTGGAAGTTGAATCAGATTCAAGGTATGCGCACCAAAGTTCGCGAGCGCACAAATAAGGAAGCCCAGCGGTTCAAACAAGTATTTATATCCCCAATTTAAGTTCACCAAGCGTAGCCTCCCACCCATAAAAGCAGGNTTTTTTTTTTTGATGAGTTCATAAGTTTAATATATTAGTCATTATACATTACTCCAATATATTAACATAAATAGTATTTTTATAATAATTAAAAAATAAAAGATGCACACGTGACTTCTCAAAAGATGTAGGCAAATGTGCTTTAATCCCACACCACTCCAACTCCTACCTAACCATCTGACACAGTTTAATGAGAAATTTTAAAATACTCAAAAGCACAAAGTTGTCATGCATTGCTAGTGGAGATATCAAGAAGCAAAAAAGGGAAAGTAACGGAGAAGAAGGAGAAGAAAGAAGAAGCTGTAGTGACAAGCTGCTACGGAGGCTGAACAAGTTCCAAATAAGAATATGTTTTAGAAGGAAAAATGAAAGATTTGGAGCACAGATCAGAACCCACAAATTAGGCACTGTATGGCCAACCCATTCTTCTCTTTCTATACTTCTTTTTCTTCTTCTTTCTTTTTCTTTTTATTCTCTGTTCTATACCGATCCGAAATATCTTTTCCGGCCGAAATGGCCGGAATGTCCCGAAATGGCCGGAACAGACCGGTACAACCCGGTATCTGAGGCGGTACGAATCACAGCTATTTCTATACCGGTTTGGACTCCGGTGCGAAAAATTCCGGCCGTACCGGCCGGTACGGTAGGGAATTCACTCCATTGGTTGATAGAGCCCTCCCTCAAGTCGTCAAACCACCTCATCGCCATAGGGCTCAGGCTGGATGGGAACACCTTGCACATCAGGGTTTGCTCTTGGAGTGTATAGCCATTCTCTGGTTGAAGTGACTCACATGCCCCACGGGATCCGTTCTTCTGTTATACATGGTGAAAGTTGGCTAAGTAAAACGCCGAGGAAGCCTTCTTCCTTCAATTCTACGCGTAGACGGTGATTTGGAGATCTGGTTAAGGGTCCTACTCATAGCATCATTGCCCAGACCTTTGTGTGGTGAACTCTTGCTCCTCCGCTCGTAGTGACGGTCTTCATGGTACGAAAAAGACTCGTTGGGAGGAGTCCTAGACTTGGGAACCTATAGCTACCATCTTCCTCGTCATCAAAAGAAGGGTCAAAGACTAAGGGAGTCCTTCGTCGCTCGCAGTGTAGCCTCCTGCGAAGATAGTCAATCTCCAGTTGCAAGCTTCTGGTGTTCTCCTCGTGGGAGATGTGACTCCATCCTTGAGATTGGCTCCTACTAGTATGTTTTGCTAACATACTAACCTCACGGTCCCTTCTCCGCTCAAGGTTGAGGAACTGATCCTAACGCTGGCAATCAATAGACTCCTCCTGGTCCTGCCCTAATCCCGCTATGGTGGGACGTCGATCTCACTAAAGCTCAAGCCAATTGTAAGGGCGGGCTTTGGTTCTATGATCCAAAAGATGAATGGATTAAGACCTAAAGAACCCAACACAATAAATTTGTTAAGAGTGGGCTGAAAAGCTAGGCTTCAATGAAGTGACAACACCCTTAATGGGCCAAAGATAGTAAGAAAACAAGGAAAAATAATGAATAGACAAATATGATGCACAAAAATTCTTCCTCGACAATGTCCAAGAAGAGTAGCTCTTGAATATATTTCTTTTGGATTTGATTACAGTTCCTTTTCTTAATATTACAGTATTTTCCCTACAGATTCCCCACCTCTCCCTTTGGAGTGTCTCTCGCATTATATAACTCCCTTCAGGCAATCTTAGCTCTCCATTTGTTGATTGTCCAGTCTAACACTTAAGTATATGTCCCATCAGATAACTCCCCAAACCTTTTGTGAGTTGTAGCGGCCCAAGCAACACTGTTCAAAGGTTTTTTCCACATAAATGCAGTCAGGAGGTTTGGTGGGATGCATTGAATGTGGAGGCAGCCACCATCCATCCAATCATGTCAGGGCTAACCCTCTCTCTGAAGTTTTTTCTCAACAACAGAACCTCCTTTGGCAATGTGCAGCTAACGTGGCCTTACTGTCCAAGTATGTGGCCTCCTCGACAAGATAATGGGCTCCTCGGCCATACACATGACACGTGGCACAAGTACCTTACCTAAATTCTTATGCCCCACAATTTTATTATTTAATTTTAATTAAATTAAAATTTTTATTTTCTTTAGTTTACACATGATTTTTTATTAAACCATGCATCGCACGGGCATAATACTAGTTAATTATATATTTTTTGTTAGGATATATTTCCTTAATTAATGGATTATATTTAACAAATGTTTAATTTAGGTAAAACTTTATCATTTAAATTTCAAGAAATTTAAATTCTATTCAAACTAAAATTTTATTATAAAAAATTTCTAAACTTAAATCCCACTCAACCCACTTTTTTCCCCCCCTCAAGTTGCATCTTACTAAATTTAAAAATTATTTAAATCAGATAAAGCTTTATCATCTAAGTTTTAAAAATTCAAATTATACTCCAACTAAAAACCTATTATCAAAATTTTTACTACTTATATATATATATATATATATTCAACCATGGCTTTTCGATACAATCTCTCTTAACCAATGAGTCATCCATATAATTAAATCCCACACAATACACCCGCGTTTTTTTTTTTTTTTTTTTCCCAAAATGCAACTTACATTTATATTTTAGTCTAATAAATTCATCTTACTTATTGTTCTTTATTTCTAAATGTGCAAGATATTATGTCAAATGAAGTTTACTATAAAGAAGCAAAACAATAGATACCCATTTAAGTTCTTGGTTCTCTTATGTAAGTTTTTATTTATTTTTTATATTCTCAATTTTTTTGAATTCTTTTGTGTATGTTTTGATTTTCAGTTTTGCATATTGTATTTAATTTGTGAGTGTGTTGATTTTTTCAATTAGATTATCTCTAGGAAAAAATCAGCATTGAGGAACTAGTTTGTTTATTATTGTTTGTACTAGTTAGAGCATAGATTAAACATAATCCGAATAGAAATGATCAAACTTATGGGCCCGTGGGCCTGGTAGCCTCGACCCATGGCCCATGCCAATGAGGAATGGTTGTCCAGGATGGCATATGAAGACCTAGGCTTTTTTGGATCCACGCCGAGGACGTATCCGCTCGTCACTGGCCTCATAGGGATTCTCATCCCTCCCTCTACGAAGGCGACTATGGGGATCACAACCTCACCCTCATTTCTCTTAATACGCCACTCCCCTTCCTCACAATACCTCAAACCCACATTACTGGGTATCCCATAATCGGCAATGAATTTCTTCATCATCTCGTCGGACTCAACCAGCTTCTTAAACTTACCCATTCCTAGCAACGACTAAAGGATCCGAAAGAAGGAAAGAAAGAGTAGGATCAAAGAAAATTTTGTGCTACTGAGAGGGGAAGACTTACAGAAATGTAGAGATCCTCCTCGGGCAGTGTGGAAGTTGAATCAGATTCAAGGTATGCGCACCAAAGTTCGCGAGCGCACAAATAAGGAAGCCCAGCGGTTCAAACAAGTATTTATATCCCCAATTTAAGTTCACCAAGCGTAGCCTCCCACCCATAAAAGCAGGAAGTCTCTACCGAACGATTACCATCACACCGTTGGAAGTGGGGAACGTAGAGCCACCAAAATTTAATGCGGGTGCACACTGAGTCTCAAAACGCCAAAACATACATTGGGCGGGCGAAAAGTCACCAACCCTGACGTGGGCCGAGGTGGGGTGAATCGTCCAGAGGGCCCATGGATATCAAAACCCTCCTCCCCATCCAAGTGAACGGGCAGCAGGATTTTGAGGGGCTATTGTGGGGCCCGTGGGCCTGGTAGCCTCGGCCCATGGCCCATGCCAATGAGGAATGGTCGTCCGAGGATGGCATATGAAGACCTAGGCTTTTTTGGATCCACACCGAGGACATCCCTGTCCTCGGCGTACCGAGGCTAATTCCAGGCGGGGGAGCGGGCCAAGAACAGGTTGTCACCTCCGCACTAAATGCACTCACCTAACCCCCTGGCCGCATTAATGGGGATGTAAGCCCTAGACAGGGTAACATTGGTCCTTGTGAACCACTCGAGTACTGATAAGGCCTCTGATGGGACGGACAGTCAGAGGAAAGGCAAGTGAATGGTCGACAGATGGAAGAAAGAGATAGGAGGAAGAGGACTATATAAGAAGGGCAAGCAAAGCAATTAAGGAGGGGGGGGGGGGGACCTCCTCGGATGAGGGCCGAGGAGCTACCCTTAGCACTAAGTTGGCTTCATCCCCCTTCAAGGAGAAAAGGTTCTGGGCGTAAGGTTGCTACTCTGTTAGGACCTAATTCTTCATCCCACTCTCTAGAAATTTATTGTTGGGGCCTGTCTGAATTGAGTCCCTACAAAACTCATTCCATATCTCATATTAAGAAATTAACACAAAGAAATTTTTAAAATATAGAAATAGATAAACAGTGCTAAAGTCTAAAGTCTAAATAATTAGAACTTAAAGTAATTTTTTTATTAAAATTATTTACTTATTTTATAATTTATTATTACTATTTATTTAATAATTTAGTTTTAATTATTTTAAAATTTTTAAACTCACTTATGAATCTTCATCAAATCGTGCATCGTATGGGAATAATACAAGTCTATTTTGATCACCTATGCAACATGTATAAAATGACATTCTCAGAATTATTGATGATGGGTCACAACTCACGTGTATATCATTTTTTTTTTTTTTTGAGAAACATGTATGTTATGTTATTGAATCCATTAATACGAGTAACACCAAGTATAATATGATTGTTTAGGCCTGATGATAATGATAAAAAATTATCATCAAGAATAAATGCTATAGGTTAAAATTCTCTTTTAAAAAAATGATATAATTGTCTCAAACCTAATATGAGACTCATATTATTATTAATTTTTTATCAAAGTCTAAAACATATTTAGCTAATAAATGTGTATAAATAAAAATATATACATGTTAGTCGGTTCGATATGGTGTGGGACAGCCTAGAGACGCGGAAAGGAAATATGTCAAAAGGCTCAAAAAAAAAAAAGGAAATATGTCAAAAGAGATGGGACAATTTTAACCAACGTAGGATAGGAGCAAGAAAAAGAAAAATCATGGACCCCATTCCCAACTCCTAACCCAAAAAGAAAGAAAGCAAGAAGGGATGGTCGGCACTCAACCGTCATGTAAACGCAACAAAATAAATCGATTTTTTTTTTTTTTTTAAAGATTATAGAAAGAAGACATCAGAGATGGAGAAAAGAAGGTGAAAAGCCAAGAGTTACAACACTATTTTTTTGAGATAATAAATAGAATTTTTGTTTTTTTATTTTGTAGGTTATATCATTTTTTTTTTATAGGATAGATATTATTAAACCCTTTTTTTAAAACTCGGATATAAAACTAGTCCCTACTTTTAAATATTTTATTTAATTTAAATTTAAATAAAAGTCCGGTTAACTAGAAGGTATTTAATGGTATCAAAATCATATGTTTGTAAAAAATAACTACTCACCCTACTAACAAATAAAAAACATATATTAATGGATAGTTATTTTTGCACATCTGACTCTCTTTTATTAGTTTTTTTTAATACAAAATAGAAATTATATTTTAAGTTAGTCTATGTGTATATGTGTGTAAAATTTTCTTACGAAGACATGACATTGTACCACTTTTTCTTTTTCTTTTTTCTTTTTGCTATTATGACATTGTATCATTTGATACAAAATATATTTTTCCTATTAACGAATATTTTTAAAACACTTGTTAATAAACAATTTTAGTAAAATTTTGATACGACTTTCATTTAAAATTCCATTAAAAAAAACTTTCATGAAAAATATAAAAAAAAATAGTTTAAAATGTCAAATATTTTTCTTTAATTAAAATTTTCTAAAAATAATACATTAACAAATGCGCATCTATTAACATTTTTCTTTACATAAAAGGAAATGTTAAAATATATTTTTAGAAAATTTTCTGCTCAATCCTTAAATAAGACGGTAATTCTAAATTCTAAAAAGATTGAAACTAAAATCACCACAATTCACAAATAACTAAACACAAGAACTAAAAAGAAACCCATTTTGTTTTCTTCACAAATACGTAGTGACTTTTCTTTTCTTTTCTTTTTTTTTTTCTCTTCGCATTTGGCGTGCTTTCAAAAATCAGACACGGTTTGTCCCTACGGGGACATCCATCAAACTCAGACAAGGTCTTAATTAATTTCTCATTTGGATGGTGGGGATTTCATACACACTACAACAACACTGGAGATTCACGCGTGGATGAGAAGTTGATGAACTGACACGTACATACACTAGATACCGATACAGTTATAAAAGTTGTTAGATTCACAACTTCTACCTTCCCGGTGCCGGAGTTTAAGCTAGCCTGTATACTTTTTCTCTGTCCACTTCTTCTTCTTTTCTTTTTATTATTTTAATTTTTCAATTACAATTTAATTAATCAATATCACCAAACAGAGAGAGAGAGAGAGCTTTTCTTTTCTTTTCTTTTTTCTTTTGTTAATTACTATTAGAAACTTTGAGAATATTTTGAAAAGCAATATTAGGGTAAGTATGATGTAAGAGTTTGTGGCCGTTGATTTTGTCGAAACCGAATTGAGACTAAATTAGAAAGAAAGGATGTGGAGGCGATGGTGGAGTAGTGGTGGTGGTCCACTGAAGCAAACCTTTTCGGCGATTAATCGGACGGGACTGAGATCTATTATTATAGTAGGTAACGGATCTCCGGATGCAGCGTCGTCGATTTCAGTATATTTGAGGAGAGCACTGTGCGATTCCGCCGCCGCCGCCGCCGCTGGCGGTGGTGGTGGTGGTGGTGATATTGGTTTTTTTTTTTTTTTTTTTGAGAAACATGTATGTTATGTTATTGAATCCATTAATACGAGTAACACCAAGTATAATATGATTGTTTAGGCCTGATGATAATGATAAAAAATTATCATCAAGAATAAATGCTATAGGTTAAAATTCTCTTTTAAAAAAATGATATAATTGTCTCAAACCTAATATGAGACTCATATTATTATTAATTTTTTATCAAAGTTTAAAACATATTTAGCTAATAAATGTGTATAAATAAAAATATATACATGTTAGTCGGTTCGATATAGTGTGGGACAGCCTAGAGACGCGGAAAGGAAATATGTCAAAAGGCTCAAAAAAAAAAAAAGGAAATATGTCAAAAGAGATGGGACAATTTTAACCAACGTAGGATAGGAGCAAGAAAAAGAAAAATCATGGACCCCATTCCCAACTCCTAACCCAAAAAGAAAGAAAGCAAGAAGGGATGGTCGGCACTCAACCGTCATGTAAACGCAACAAAATAAATCGATTTTTTTTTTTTTTTTTTGAGATTATAGAAAGAAGACATCAGAGATGGAGAAAAGAAGGTGAAAAGCCAAGAGTTACAACACTATTTTTTTGAGATAATAAATAGAATTTTTGTTTTTTTATTTTGTAGGTTATATCATTTCTTTTTTATAGGATAGATATTATTAAACCCTTTTTTTAAAACTCGGATATAAAACTAGTCCCTACTTTTAAATATTTTATTTAATTTAAATTTAAATAAAAGTCCGGTTAACTAGAAGGTATTTAATGGTATCAAAATCCAATAAGGAAAAGATATGTTTGTAAAAAATAACTACTCACCCTACTAACAAATAAAAAACATATATTAATGGGTAGTTATTTTTGCACATCTGACTCTCCTTTATTAGTTTTTTTTAATACAAAATAGAAATTATATTTTAACTTATTCTATGTGTATATGTGTGTAAAGTTTTCTTACGAAGACATGAAATTGCACCACTTTTTCTTTTTCTTTTTTCTTTTTGCTATTATGACATTGTATCATTTGATACAAAATATATTTTTCCTATTAACGAATATTTTTAAGACACTTATTAATAAACAATTTTAGTAAAATTTTGATACGAATTTCATTGAAAATTCCATTAAAAAAAACTTTCATGAAAAATATAAAAAAATAGTTTAAAATGTCAAATATTTTTCTTTAATTAAAATTTTTTAAAAATAATTCATTAACAAATGCGCATCTATTAACATTTTTCTTTACATAAAAGGAAATGTTAAAATATATTTTTAGAAAATTTTCTGCTCAATCCTTAAATAAGACGGTAATTATAAATTCTAAAAAGATTGAAACTAAAATCACCACAATTCACAAATAACTAAACATAAGAACTAAAAAGAAACCTATTTTGTTTTCTTCACAGCTACGGAGTGACTTTTTTTTCTTTTTTTTTTTTTTTCTTTTTTTCTCTTCGCATTTGGCGTGCTTTCAAAAACCAGACACGGTTTGTCCCTACGGGGACATCCATCAAACTCAGACACGGTCTTAATTAATTTCTCATATGGATGGTGGGGATTTCATACACGCTAAAACAACACTGGAGATTCACGCATGGATGAGAAGTTGAAGAACCGACACGTACATACACTACATACCGATACAGTTATAAAAGTTGTTAGGCTTTGGCGCTCACAATTCACAACTTCTACCTTCCCGGTGCCGGAGTTTAAGCTAGCCTGTATACTTTTTCTCTGTCCACTTCTTCTTCTTTTCTTTTTATTATTTTAATTTTTCAATTACAATTTAATTAATCAATATCACCAAACAAAGAGAGGGCTTTTCTTTTCTTTTCCTTTTTCTTTTGTTAATTACTATTAGAAACTTTGAGAATATTTTGAAAAGCAATATTAGGGTAGGTATGATGTAAGAGTTTGTGGCCGTTGATTTTTTCGAAACCGAATTGGGACTAAATTAGAAAGAAAGAAAGAAAAAATGTGGAGGCGATGGTGGAGTAGTGGTGGTGGTCCACTGAAGCAAACCTTTTCGGCGATTAATCGGACGGGACTGAGATCTATTATTATAGTAGGTAACGGATCTCCGGATGCAGCGTCGTCGATTTCAGTATATTTGAGGAGAGCACTGTGCGATTCCGCTGCCGCCGCCGCCGCCGGTGGTGGTGGTGGTGATATTGGAGGAGGAAAAGCAGGAGGCGGTGGCTACTACTACTACAACAGCGATAGCAACGGCAACAACAGTGATAAAGATAAAGATAAAGATAGTGCGATGTCGTTCGCGGAGGCGAGGAGGCTGATGAGATTGGTGAACGTGGAAGCGTTGAAGAGAAAGCTCGGTATGGAAGGCAAAGAAATTATCGGATACTCTGAGCTCATTCAAGCGTGCGAGAGCGTGGGCGTCGCTAGATCGAAAGAAGAGGCCGCCGCTTTCGCTCAGGTTCTCGACGAAGCCGGCGTCATTCTTCTCTTTCGCGACAAGGTCTACCTTCATCCCGATAAGGTCGAAATCTCTCTCTCTCTCTCTCTCTCTCTCTCTATATATATATATATATGACTATCTATCAATGATTTCAGATTGTGCACTTTTTCTATGTTTAGCTTTCTTTAATAACCAGAGTGATAGTAATAGTGGTATATTGTTTGGCATATACTCCAATATGATTTTTTTTTTTTTTTTGGTTACAGAGTCAAATCTTATAGAGTTTTTTTTTTATGTGTTTCTGTGGGGCAGCTTGTGATTTCTCAATAGGCTTAGGGTAGTCTGTGTAGGACAGGGCCTTTTTTCTGCTTTAGGAGGAAAAGAGTGATGATGGCGGCACCGGGTGCCAAAACGGTTTCGTTTTGGATTTCGAGTCCGGGTCTGATCCAACTTTTGTGGCAAAACTTTGATATATATATATATATATACACAGTGAATTAGTGTCCTTAGTAAAATTAATCGTGATAATACAGTTTTTGTTCCGATCCAGAGTCGCCTTTTGTTGCACAACTTTGAATACCATAATTAATCATTTTCACTAACTGTCTAGTGGCCATAATTTGAGTTGATTGGGCGGAATGGAAAGAGCAGATTTAAGAAATGAATGCCGTTCTGCTAGAAGTTATTCGAGACAAGATGGGAGATGTAAAGCTACTGGAAATTGAAAACCAAGTGTATCTGCAGATAGTAAGCCTATCTTGAAGGTGTTCAGAATAGAACTAAAAGTTCTAAATTTGGCATAAGTGCTTGAAATGGAAGATAATTTTTAGTTTCCTTAAGAATTTTTGCTGAACTACCGAACATTTTTTGACACCAGCTTTGATTTCTGCAGATAGTAAGCCTAGTTCTTATGTCTAGTTTAATAAACCTTCTTGTGATGCCTCACTATTTCTTGTGATTGACGCCAATCTGGAATTGGTCTCCATTGTATTGGTGGAATACATTTTACAGATTTGCTCGTCGAGTGTTATCTGTATGTTGACTTCTGAGCTGTGAACTGTGCTCAGCACCAATGCAACTGGATAAACCTGTTAGCCAAATTGAGTGTACATTTCCCAGTTTCTGCTTCGACTGTAACCTGTGTCAGCCAGAAGCAGCTTGAATTGTTGACTTTCAAGTGTTTGCTTGCGCCTTTTTCTTATTAGCAGGCCCTTGTTGTGGGCATGGATGGGTTTTGAAAAAGAAATGAATTTGGAATTTGATCAAGTGATAAGGGTTTTTGTCCAAATACATTTCAGTTGTCATTATTTAGATTCCTTTGTTTATTAATCCTCCATATTATATGTATCTGCAGATAGTAAGCCTATCTTGAAGGTGTTCAGAATAGAACTAAAAGTTCTAAATTTGGCATAAGTGCTTGAAATGGAAGATAATTTTTAGTTTCCTTAAGAATTTTTGCTGAACTACCGAACATTTTTTGACACCAGCTTTGATTTCTGCAGATAGTAAGCCTAGTTCTTATGTCTAGTTTAATAAACCTTCTTGTGATGCCTCACTATTTCTTGTGATTGACGCCAATCTGGAATTGGTCTCCATTGTATTGGTGGAATACATTTTACAGATTTGCTCGTCGAGTGTTATCTGTATGTTGACTTCTGAGCTGTGAACTGTGCTCAGCACCAATGCAACTGGATAAACCTGTTAGCCAAATTGAGTGTACATTTCCCAGTTTCTGCTTCGACTGTAACCTGTGTCAGCCAGAAGCAGCTTGAATTGTTGACTTTCAAGTGTTTGCTTGCGCCTTTTTCTTATTAGCAGGCCCTTGTTGTGGGCATGGATGGGTTTTGAAAAAGAAATGAATTTGGAATTTGATCAAGTGATAAGGGTTTTTGTCCAAATACATTTCAGTTGTCATTATTTAGATTCCTTTGTTTATTAATCCTCCATATTATATTAACCGGTGCTGCTCCATCTTGTTCTTATTTGTTCAGGTGGTGGATCTGGTCATTAAAGCAGTGCCTCTTGCTCTGACCTCTGAAGATGACCCTATGAGGGATGAGTTAAAGAGGCTGCAGGAGAAGAAGGAAGAAATTGATGTAATGGCACATAGGCAGGTCCGGCGAATCCTCTGGTCTGGGTTGGGGATGGCTGTGATACAGGTTGGGCTTTTCTTTCGGCTGACATTCTGGGAATTTTCATGGGACGTAATGGAACCCATTGCATTTTTCACCACAGCCTCTGGCATAGTCATAGGTTATGCCTACTTCTTGTTCACTTCAAGAGACCCTACTTACCAAGACCTTATGCAGAGGCTTTTTAACTCAAGGCAGAGGAAGCTGTGTAAGAAGCTCAATTTTGATGTTGAAAGATTCAAAGAGTTACAACAAAAGTGCAAAACACCTCTTGGTGCTTCTGCCTCAATAAAAAATCGGGTGGGAGTGGAACTGGAAATAGAGGATGCTTTACAGAGGGACTGATTTTCTGTAGGGTGGACATCTTTCATTGGAGTTTTTTTCACTTTTAGCAAAACTGGTCTCTCCTGTTTTATTGGATATAGGGGCCCAAAGTTTTACCTAACATCTTGTTTTGATAGCTTCTTTCAGTTTTTAACACTTGCATTTATGCAGCTTCTCCATTTACAAGAGAGAATTGAGGCAAATGTTAACTCATTCTCTGTGGAGTCTGGTGTATACTTGACACTGTCAATTCTTCTTCAAATTCTGAACCAGCCATTCCAATATCTTCCTGGTGACTGACCTTTTGTTAATGATGTTGATTTCTATCATTTAGTTTGTGCCCAGTGCTTTTTTTTCTTTTTTCTTTTTAATCTTTGGTATTTACAAACTCAAATAGAAATTTTAATTTGTAGAGAGCAGTGATTTTGACAATCATTTTTACACTTATGCAATGAACTATGGATTCTCATTTATCAACGTGGAATCACATATGGGGAAATTTTGGATCCAACATATTGAGTATTTGTTACCTTACAACTCTTGTATGTTACTCCATTTTGAACCCAGTTTACAAGCCTAGCTGTTTGTACCACAAGAAGTTGAGGAGACCTGCCAACTTGGCCCAGGATTCGTACTCTCAGCTCCTTTGTTGTGAGAGTCAAAAGTTCCAGTGAGCTAAGAAGCTCTTGTACTTGAATATTAGCTTGAGTTCCAAGTAATACATGCTTTGCAATTTATCAAAAAAAATACGTACTTAGTATGCCTATAGTCTTATTTCCAGGATGTTATCAAGAATATTTGCTCTTAAGCTAAGTATCAAACTCTTGCCAAAGCGAAAGTATAATGCTAAATCTGTTCCTCGGTCCAAATGCATTAAGAATGATGCTCATGTAGCAAGTAAACTCTTGGATAGGGAAGTAAACCGTCCAAGTGCATTAAGCATGATGCCATGTATCAAGTAAACTTTTGGATAGGGAAGAGACTTTCTTGCTATCGCATTCATGTAGCAAGTAAACTGTCCAGGTGCATTAAGCATGATGCCATGTAGCAAGTAAACCTTTGGATAGGAAAGAGACTTCACTGATATTGCATTTAGTATGATAGTCATGTAGCAAGTAAACGGTCCAAAATAAATGATACTCATTTAGTATGATACTCATGTCGTGTAAAAAGTAAATTTCTGGATTGGGAAGAGACTTTCTTGCAATTGCCATGGGTTTGGTGTAATAACAAAGTGCCTCACACCAAAATAACAGGTTGCGAGCTTGAGTCTAGGAATCAACTTCTCCAATAATAAATTGGGTAAAACTATCTACCAATTACCTCTCTCAGACACTGCAATAGTGGAAACTGTGCACTAAAT
Organism: Quercus suber; assembly: GCF_002906115.3. NCBI lineage: Eukaryota > Viridiplantae > Streptophyta > Magnoliopsida > Fagales > Fagaceae > Quercus > Quercus suber. Next base: position 406,157 of record NW_027070015.1, on the reverse strand, counting down.
ACGACCTGTTAATTTATAATGGTCTAAGTTGGACGTGTGATATGCCAACTGAAGAATATTAGGGCCTACCTGAAGTAATCAATTGTTTTCCCAACCCCTCTCCCAATCCCTCCAATCTTTCTTTGCAATTAAAATTTTAAACAATAGAAAATTCCAGTTATTATCCATGACAAAATTATCCTGGAATATCACAAACACATTAGTCATTGAAACTCTATACCAGGTTATAAACAATGCTTACAGAGTTTGTGATGTCTCTTGGTTACATAACCCTGTACATATTGTTCTTATATACCAAAAAGTCACCTTCAAGGGAACTTAGGAAATCAACCACAGATTCTTCTTTCGATCCATTGAAGTGCTCCAGAATCAGACACAGTAACCTTCAATATCTCTTTGGTTACATAACCCTGTACATATCGTTCTTCTTATATATCAAAAAGTCACCTTCAAGGCAACTTAGTAAATCAAGCACAGATTCTTCTTTCGATCCATTGAAGTGCTCCAGAATTTCAGACAGAGTAACCTGCAATACATCCATATCAGTGTTTTTCTTTTCTTTTTTGGTCTTGCAACTTTATAAAGAACGCAAAAAGAGGGCACAAAAAGCTTTCCATCAGCTATAGTAGAGATTTCAACTAACCCCTTCAGCATAGTTCTTAAGCCATTCTACAATGGAACTCTCTGTTGCCTCCAGTGGGATCAAACTTCCTTCATCTAGTTCACTGACTTTTTGGCGTTTTGTTAAGAGTGTATCCTCATCATGGACTAGGGATAGCTTTGGCCCCTGACCACCAGTGGAGGGAACAGAAGCTGCTACTTCAATTTTCCCAAAGCTACAACGACCAATTGAATTCTTGGCTGAGGTTTCAACTTCACAAGGTCCTTCCATGTAGCATGTACTGGTGGAAATCAGTGAACACTCTGACAAGTTGTTGGGAAGTTGATCAGCATTTAATGTATTGTGGTTGCTGGGCAGAATTAGCTCTGGAGAGATCCCCAGGTTTTGCATTGCCAGAACAGTCTTGATGTGTTCATAACTTATCTGGAATAGTAAGGTAATTTGTTCAATTTAAAAAACAATAACTGACAAGGAATTCACTGATAAATTTTATAGGTCTTACGATTTATGCACATGATGTATAGTTCGACCGATCAAGTAATTTGTATACATATATTCATGTTATTCCTTAAAATAGTTCAGAGATAATAAATAAATAAATAAATAAAAAGGGGGGTAAATTTCAAGGACATTGATTAAACTCACAGCTTCAGGTAATTCATCTTTAATGCTCCTCAACTTCTCCGTGGTGCCAACCTTTAAAATGGCACCCTGAATGGCTGAGAATATTTCACGTGTCAGTCCTACTTCATCACAAAATCTGGTCCAATCAAATTGAAATCCTCCCTGGGCAGCATCTAGGAGATAATTTAAAACAGTTTGTTCTTTGATAGGAGCCGGTCTACTAGGGAAGTTCTATGATTGAAAAAATAGGAAGTCAGAAAGGATTGAAACACAAATATGTCAGATATTTATACTATTAGATATCAAATAGAACATACAGCAATTTTCTGAATAGAGAAACCGTCTTCATGCCACATTCTCCAAGCTTCACATTTTGCCGGTGAAAGCTTCTCCCGTTGGTTGGTTAAAGAATTCACTCGATTTATAACAGTAGTCTTGGTTGTTGTAGAAGTCTGCAGGCTTGCTTCCCCACCCAATGAAAGGTTTAGTCCTTGTGATAGATTCCTAATAATCTGAAGGAAATGATCTCCATGTTTCTCTAGTAGGTGCTGCAACATTATTGAGGATCAGATTAACCTTCTACACCAAAATGGAAAAAGATTAATTGAATTCATCAAATGCATGCAAACTTGCTGGATGAACTAAGATGTGATTGCCAATGAATTGAATTCATACTTTTGACAATTCTGTCACATTATTGGGGAAACATATACAAGGATACTTTCAAGGAGCATCAACAGGTAGTACAGATCAAATAGTCTTCCTCAGAACTCTCTTTTTTCTTTTTTTTCTTTTTTGCACTCCCCTTTATAGTTATTTATCTTTTTAGGCATGTGAAGAGACAGACAAACTTTCATAAAGTTGAAAATTCTTGCCAAGAATGCTTCTGTTTCAATCTTGAATTATACCATGCATAGAAACCCCATGTTCCTCCTCATTAATTAAAAAATGAACTTAACAAAGAATTCCAAGAACATAACTAAATACATAAATTATGCAGTATGAGGATATAAAAAAATTGTGGGCACATGATTGTCTTGTGCCCCAACCGTTGCATGACCTCGTATTTTACATTGGCATAGCACTATAACAAACTTCTGATGTGTATATATGCCAGTAGCCACTAGAGGATAAAGGACTTGAAAATGAGGCATCAAGGAAAAAACTAGTAGAGGATTAGATACTAGGCATGCACTTGGCAATCAGGCACCAAGGAAAATATTAGTAGGGGATTGGATACTATCCTCTTGGTTAAGGGTAGAAGGACATTAAAACTACAGGCAGGATTTGTTCAGCCTGCATTGGGAGTGTCAACAGTAGTCTAATTCTTGATTTACAGATGTTAACATCATGTATAGTGAGTGATCATTAATATATCAACTCCAGAAAATTTTATCACACATTAAGTAACAGCAGTCTAATACTGGATTTACATATGTTAACATTAAGTAGAGTGAGTAATCATTAATATACATATGTTAACATTAAGTAGAGTGAGTAATCATTAATATATCAACTCCAGGAGAATTTATAACACTAAGTAATTTCTACGATAAAGTTTGTCCCCAACGAAGACAAAAACTAGAATCTTAACCACTGAGAACATTATAAATAACCCTGAAAGCCGTTACTCGGTGCTGGTCCTGCCAAAAGAAGGTTATACATATGGAGATCTGGCAGTTTTCATAACCTTCGTCATTTACTGAAAGTAAAGAAGCCAAAATACAGGAACATATATTACTGTTCATTTTGTTAAGACATACTTGGTTAACACCATCAATGTTTGCAAGCCTGGCTTTGGTAGATGGCCTTCTCAGTGCAATTATTTTGATTGTTTCATCACCACATATAGCATATCTGCAAGGAGGTACATGACAGACAGACAGACAACTCAAATTCCTCCATGTTAATATATTATGCATAATTTCTGAAAATCATAGATTAAAGAAATTTATAAGAACTGATAGCCTTAAGCAACAAAAACCTACGGTGCAGTTCCAATGCTTCTTGCAAGCTTCAGTCTCTCTTCCAAAAGCATTTGGTACAGTTGTGCCTCAACCTAAATGATAAAAATACACACATTCACAAAGTATATATATATATATATATGTGATAAGTACATTCACAAAGTATATATTGAATTGACAACAATAATCAATGGCAATAAATGTGAAATATGAATGTGAAGGGCTTCAAACCAGGAAGAGTAAAACAAATTTCAATTTGTTATCTTTTCCAGAACAACTCCAAATACTTAACGGGTCCACCATCTCTAACATGCAAAGTGGCAAACTTATAAAAGGAAGCAACCCAAGGGTCAAAGAAGAAGAAAAAAATTTAAACACACTTAAAGATGTTTTGATTCCAATGAAAAACCAAGATTGAGTGAACTACAATACATAAAAGCATAAATTTGAAACATGTGCTGCTGTCCTCCCTCAGTCTGCGGTCTGGCTTAACTTCCACTTACACTTAGCAAGGATCTTGGAACATATGTGTGTGTGTGTGTGTGTGTTTATTTCCCTTTTTCATTGTTGGATTTCCTAATATGTATATATTGTTGATATACTCTGGATCCTTTGATACCATGATAAACTACCACTTTATCCAAGAGTTTTAGTTGATAGGAAATGGTGAATTTAATCATTTCGCAATTATTTTAACATATTGTACCATAACTAATGGACTATTATCTCTTCAACATATCACACTTCATTAAAAAAATAAATAAACCTTTCCTACTTTATCAATATCTTGAAACACAAAGAAGGGAAACAGGGGCAAGGAAAATAAAGAACCAGTACTTTTAATCAAAGAGGAAAAAAAGCACAGAAAAAAAAAAAACTATATATAGCAAAAAGTGATAAAAGGAGCTCAAACTCTTTAAGCAATAGTTTGTTCTTCTTTGTCAATTATTGTGTATAAGCAATTAAGTTGTGGAATAATTACATAATAAACACCTGATTTTAACCCTAATGTTTCAATCATCTTTATGTTCACCATATATGTTCAAGATTGTTACAATTAAATCCCTTTACGAGCTATAGTAACCAAAGTGACCAAAAATCAGGGATGTACTTGGGAGATCTATCTAGCTATTAAAAATCCTGTCATGTGAATTGCAACTGGATTGACTCCAAAAAATTTGTGAAAGCACTTATTCATGCATAAAAAAATTCTAACAACTAAACACAACGTAATGAAAATGCTTTCATTTTAAGGTTTCAGGCATGAAAATACTGCTTTTTTTTTTTGATAAGCAATAAGTTTTATTGATATCAAAAAAGGGACACCCTAGTACACAGAAAGTGTACAGGGGTCAACAAATCAAATACAAAAATTACATAAAACAAGCAAATCAAGAATAGAAGAAAAAGATTGGTTTCGCAAAGCTGACAACCAATCCAACAAGGTTCTAAAGAAGAATAACTTGGAGTCTGGCAAGGATCTCTCATTATTTTCGAAACACCTGCTATTTCTTTCCCTCCAAAGACACCACATTACACAATGGGGAACAGTTAGCCAAGTATGTCCATTTCGATGACACCCAAATACTACTTAGCATTCATGTGAATGGCTTTTTTATTATCCATATGTGTGTGCATGCATGAGTGCTGATTACAAGCTTTGCCTCTCCTAAAATCAAATCCTGGCTCCACCAATGTGGAGGTCAACTACTTGAGGTCTTGAGCAATTGACAAGCTCTTTCACATATAAGGGGATGCCTAACACACACACACACACACACACACACACACGTGTGCAGCACATGAAGGCACTTCCAAGAAGTTCTTTCCTGACACAGTAGGAAACATAAAAAAGGCAATCAGGCTAGATATTATAGTGTCAAATCAGGTCATTGCATTCCAAATGCTCCTGATTGGGCTGAGGTGAACACTATTTTTCCACCACTACTTATTGGTGGCTGATTCAACAATACTGTTATAGATCACTTGAAGATGAAAACAATGATGAAAATGTGGTGAATGGACAACAGTACAACACTTAATTACCAACCTCTGAAAATCCCTCACGTTTCAAAGTAGCAAAACTTTTGAAGTCTTCAACTTCACATGATGCACTCATATTTTCCCCATCATCTTCCATTTCACTAGTCACCGGCAAAAATAGGGGTGGTTGATAATCAGGTCTAGCAGATTTAAGAAACTGCTCTCCTTTTGAACTGACACTGATGCATAAAGGAATAGGTTTTATCATTCTCCTTGTATGTTCCATTTATTAAAAAAAATGTAACTTTTTCACTTTTAGTTATAAAATGACAGTATATGACAAAAATATGTTATAAAAGACATATAGAGGGAAGTGTTAGAGACTTAATCTTGTAATTTGCACTCTTAACTGAATAAATTAAAGCAATCTACCTTACAGTTACATATACATCAGCTACAGTCTCCATCAGGTAACCTGTAAAGAGTGGCAACTTTTAGTCATAAACTGCTCAGTTTCTATATCACTATCCAAGAGAGAAATTAGCTTAGTTCTTATCTACGTAAGAAACATGATAGGCAGAACTAATTTAAGGCAAAAAATGAACAAAACTCCCAAAGTGTGCCACCAAGAATCAATATTTAATATGACACAAACCACTTTAGTCTAAAATTAGAAAAAAAAAAAAAAAAAAAAATCCTAAAACCCTTTTCCTTTATGAAACTATTCTCCAAGATTGTTACATCTCCTTCATTAACATTGAGTACAGATGTATAATCTATTCTGACCAACAATATGTACAGAACTTGCCAGGTTGCAACATTTCCAAGTCAAGACAATCTTGGTAACTGCACCAATGTCTCTATTGAGGATGGTATTGTTACCTCATTGTAGGAGAAAATGAGGAAAACGCTGACCAATGCACCCACCTTAGACTTTTATCAGTTGTGCTAGATTCCATACATATCAATCAAAACAACCCTAACTTCCTTTTTTTTGGGAGGGGATTGGGAATGAAGATATAGTAGTTTCCTCATTTGATTGAATGGAGATGGCAGGAGGGAAGAAAAGGGTTCTTTAACTTTTATTCCCCACCAAAAGCTTTCTGTTGAAAAATGTGAAGTGGACAGAAAGAAAGGTTTGTGCAAGAGGGGATATTTTATTCATCCTGTCCCATCATTTTCTTTTCTTCTTTCTTCCATGGTCAAGAACTTTGAAAATTAACTCCCAAAAAATAAAGGCTCTAAATAATATATGTGGCCGACCTTGACTAGCTAATGAAGATCCATAAAGGTGACCCCAAGTTAAATTGAGAACAAGACTTAGTTGAATTGACTATAATAACAGGTTTTGATCAAGCATTAGTTTCCACAAAATTGCAGGTAAAGATCCCTACCAAGCACCTCTCCCAAACCCATAGAAGCAGGATCTTTGTATCAGTTACGACAGTAAATAACAGGTTTTGGGATACATAGATATGTTACATGCATAATTCAAGAATCTCAACATGGATATCCCATAATCAATTAAAAAATGTTTCCTTTTAAATACCATTAGAAATTAATTGGTGAGCTAGTGCTTTCCACCAATTTGACGAGTACTCTTTCCCAAGTCCATGAAGTGGAAGCTTGTCGAACTCAGCATTAAGAATTTTTTTTGACTGTAAACCACAATGGAGAGGTAAAAATTCAGTAATGACAATTATGGAACAATTGAGAAGCAAACTGAAAATGAAAGAAAACTTAAATAAGAATCTACAATATTATATTTTTTACAGAGGAATCCACAACTCCAAAAACCTTCCATTGCAGTGATGCAACATTACTTGCCCAACGTCAAGATACAAACTGTAGCTAAACTTATAAAAGGAACAGGGGCTGCTCTGGAAGCATAAAGACATACAAATAATTGTTTGAAACCATGACTAGGAAACTGGACTTTGGAAGAAATAGGTTTAGTATTTTCGAATCCTATTAAAGAATTTTGACAGGTCTGGTAGAAGACTTAAAAATCTAGATCTCAAACAAGCTTTTAAAGGGGAAACTGGGAAATTATTAAAACTTCTGCTTGCATATTCCCTTAATCAGTTAATCAATCCAATTCTGTGAATCTCAGATTCTCAGTACATGTTATTTTCAAAATTCTATGCCTCACCAATTATATTACGTGTTTTCTGATATTATCACTGCACGTGTAATTTTAATCTCCTTTGCTTCCTCAACACCCCTTGCCCCCCCAAAACGTTAGCAAGACTGTGTGTACATTGAATCACTGATAAGATACCTTATTCTTTTTACAGATTGTGGAGCTCATTTGATTTTTTTTTCCCCCCTTTTTTTGTGGCATATGTAATAAAAATTTTCTAGAGGATAAAAGAATAAATAGACAAGGATGTTAATTTGGGTGATGCCTTAAACTATGAAATATGTGTGTGCAAGTTGGAAAGGGAAATTCAGCTGTCGTAAGAATGGTGAGATTTGGGGTAGTTCCTTTTTGCATCATCCAGACAAATTGGTGGGCAAGGAATTATGTATTTTTAACAATCTAGAGCTCTATAGCCTATAGGAAGGCACTTTAAAGCATTTACTTAGGATCATTGCTTGACAAGTATAACACAAAAATAGAAGTTCAAAGAAGTTTGACAAAATCAAAGACCCTAAAAGCCATTTGCACACAAGCAAAGCGACAAATAGAACTAATAATTTATTTCAGTGTCCACGACAAGCTCAGAATTTAAGATTTTGCTCATGAACAAAGTCTACGTGGAGATAGTGAAGATTAAGAAAGCCAAAACATAATCCTCAATTCATAAGAACTTACTCGAGAACCACGAAGAACGTCTACAGGCATATTCAGGCCCCATTTACCCCTACATGATTTGATGCAAGCCATTAGAAGAAATGCTTCTCTAGACAAATCACGCTCCTTCTTTGAGGTAAGGCAGTTATCACAATTCCCTAGAAACACAATAGAAATCAACTATAATGATTGATAAAGTCTTAAGTTGTGAGAGTTACTAACAATCCAATAGTTTGACAAATGCTACACATATACAAAATATTGAAGGATAATTATTACCCCCCCCCCGTTGACCTCGATTAAAGGACTTGACACCGTAGAAAAGATTTGTACGATCAAATGAACCAACTGCAACATAGGGATCTTTCATCTTCAGGAACCATCACATCAATCCGAACCCTATAACAATGCAAAACGTTAAATCTTAAATGGAAATTAAAGCCTTCTACACTAGTAAGTAGTAAAAGTTAAAGCAAACTAAAGAACCATTGACCGTATAAAAGGACTAAAGCAGCGGCTCATGAAATAAACATATAGAGGGAAAACCCAAGATTATAAAACTAAGGCCAAGTGTTTAGACAGCACCATAAAATTACTCCCCCGGCCCATAAAAGAGCAGTTTCCAAGATTAATCCATTTGAGGTATTTAGCTTAATATATGCATATATTGTGTCACAACATATGCTACTACATGATTAAGCCACTAGCCATGCTGATTAAACCCCAAGCCCAGCTCATCAAGCTGACTGCTACTGCTGCTTAATCTGTTGCTGCTGCTGCCTAGGCTAAAGCAAGGTTACTTGACTATGATGATGTATTAAGCTACTGCATCAGTTTTAAGTCTAAAAGAAGCGCAAGGGAATTTGACTATAAACTGAATATGGTGATAGAACATGTAAACAATAGCTGGTGCATAAATTCTAGGAGTACCAAATCCACCAAAAAGGAAAAATGGAAAAGGGATAATTGTGATCATGTAAATGAAAATATAAGCTTACAAATGAATAATAAGATACTTACTTTTCAGTAGCAGTTGCAGTTAGTCCAACAAATGGAACATCTAAGAGAATATCACGTAGCTTGTCTAATTGCTTGTATTCCACCCTGTTAAGACACAAAGGAAAATTCCTAAGAAATGGTGATAATGAAGAAAGAAGAATTTGGAAGAAAGAGAGATAATAAAAATTATAAAACGGACAGCAGAAATAAGATGCTTGGCAAAGTTAAAATACAATTTACCCCCTTGTATTTTCAATGAAAATCACTGAACACAGCAGCACTACAGCATCAGTAAAATGAACCCTCAACCTATCTTAATTTACCACTAGTACCCCTCCCTCAATATGCCATTCATAAAGAACAGGGAAAAATTGGCACAATGAGCAAGGGACAAATGAGCCATTACTATCTTAAAGCACAAGCATGACCATGTGCAAACACCTCCCATGCCCCTTGTTTAGCTTTATGTATTCTGGTTGCATTAGAACAAGTCTTACTGGCCAGATGCTTACCAATTTCAGAAACTAGGACTATAAGAACCAAGTTCAGAAGAAGTAAAACAACAATAAATCACCAATGACCTGAAATCATGGCCCCACTCTGATATGCAATGTGCTTCATCAACAGCAAACAAAGAAATTCCAATCTTAAGTAAATTTGACCAGAAGCTGCAAAAATAAAATAAAATTCAGAATTTCACTTTGTATTAAGATAATAAATAGAATAAACTAGTGACTAGGTAAATCTATATCCATCTGTAAAGATCTAGAACTACATCTGCAGATTACAAATTTCTGTGATAAATCATCTCACACCACCTTGATTAACCTTTATACTGTCAGAGAAGAAACCTCAGAATTACACAATTTTGCATAAGCTGGCAATCACAGATAACATAATGACAAGCCATATGCTAAAAATTACAACAGATAATAAAAAAAATTAACTATAAAAGAAAACTGAAGAGATGAATAACTGGGTGAAAGGATAAACAAATACTCAAGCAAATTTCAAACTCCAAGCCACTACCATAAAATCTTCAGCACAATAAACCATCTATGTACTAATGTTCCTTTCCATAAGAGAGGTCACAAACAATTAAAAAATTAAGAACATCCTCCACTCAGGTCCTTCAAGGCCTAATCACATTCTTTTTTCTTTTCTTTTTTTTTTATTAGTAGATAGTAGGGGAGGAGCGGAGATGGAGTTCAAACCAGAAACATGGAACACCACAAAGAATGCCATTACCACTAAGCTATCACTTGAACCCCAAGGACGAATCACATTCTTGAGAAAATCATATAGCATACTTAAAACACTGTTAAGTTAGGATTTCTCTGGTAATTTTCTTGCTCTTGAGAAGCAAGAACTGATTGTCAAAGTAATCTACTATCAATTGATTCATGCTAAGCAAATACTACCTGGTAGGAATCAAGCACGCCTTCTCCGGAGTCATGTACAAAATATCAAATTGACCTTTCTCAGCTTTGTTTTGGACACTGGTATCGGTTTGAGCACTTCCAAGGTACTCTGCTCTAACGCCCCGTTGTTTCAAAGTCATTACCTGTTCAACAATAACATTTCAAACAAGTGCTAATGATAATGTGGCGGCATTGAGACTAGTGGAAAAGATAATCTCTAGAAAACCAATTGATGAATACCTGATCTTGCATTAAAGATATGAGAGGGCTGACCACTATGCCGGTCCTTCCCACAACCAAAGGAGGTACCTGATAGCTGTTATATTAACAAACTAGTTCAGTAACTTATCAACTCTCTAAATAAATAAATCTTTAACAAAAATCAAAAATTTAATGCAAACATATAACGAAGTTTGTTTTTTCATCCCTAAACATTAAAAAGTTCTTTTTATGCCCATAAACTATTGAAAATTTTACACTCTCTCTCTCTCTCTCTCGTTAACTGTTATCCTACATTTCTAACTAGGTGGCCATTTTGAACAAGTGATTGGTAACATGCACTATTAGTGTAGGTACGAAAAAAAACGAACTTTTTTAAAGTTTATGGACAAAAAACGAAATTAATACCGGATTTAAACACAGAAACCATATTTTTACCAGAGAAAAATAAATCAAAGAAGAAAATGAGAGACGAGACTGGGTGGCTTACCAGAGGGACTTGCCGCTGCCAGTGGCCATGACCACAAAGCAATCCTTTTTCTCTAGAATCTTCTCAATAACTGTCTTCTGATAGTCTCGGAAAGTAGAATAACCAAAATATTTCTGCAGTGAACACAAAAGTTACATGACCAACACATTCATCGCTGACCGATTAATGCCGTTTCAAGCTTTTAATAAAGCAAACGAATAAACTTCTTCTAAGGCCATCGCATGATGATGATTTTGAAGTCTAATCTCTAAATGTAACTTGCAATGCTATGAAAAAATAGCAAAATTGTAAAAGTATTAACAAAGAAATAAATAAAAAAAGAGGTTTTTTTAGTTTTTGGAGGTAAGAGTGTTACCTTGAGAATCGACTCCATTTTCTACGCTTCTGCTTTTTCCGTCGTGAGTCAGAAAAGGATTTCAGGCATTTATGGGAGAAGTGTGGAAGTGGAAATATCTGAAAAGGCNCCACCCCCCACTACAAGAAGCATATATCTTTAAGATAACAGAATATCAGTCAAAATAGTATCTTCAAGTTAAAGCCAAACCACATCCAGCAGCTGAAGATTTTTCTCCAAAGTGGCCAAGCAGTAACTGTCTTCTGCAAGTTGTTGCCAAACAATAATGTTGTGCAGCCATCAATGACTCCTAACAGCTCTTCTTTGATTTTCCTGGTGAATGGCAGTAGAAAAGTACTCATTGAACAAAGAAAGAAAGGACATAGGCTTTTGACCAGAACATGCTAGCTCATAAATCAAAAGAAAAGAAAGAAAAAAAAAAGAGGTAAAATAACCAGAAATATATCCACTATACAAAATAACGTTGGGTATTAACAAAAAAAAATATATCCAAAAATAATGGCTTCACTAATTCTAAAAAGATGCAAATTTATGTACCGTTTGGGCTTCTCCCAGTAGAAATCAGCCTTTGCAAAGTCACTTCTTGTATAATAAAGCCAGCAGACAGGCTACCTGGTAGGAATCAAGCACGCCTTCTCCGGAGTCATGTACAAAATATCAAATTGACCTTTCTCAGCTTTGTTTTGGACACTGGTATCGGTTTGAGCACTTCCAAGGTACTCTGCTCTAACGCCCCGTTGTTTCAAAGTCATTACCTGTTCAACAATAACATTTCAAACAAGTGCTAATGATAATGTGGCGGCATTGAGACTAGTGGAAAAGATAATCTCTAGAAAACCAATTGATGAATACCTGATCTTGCATTAAAGATATGAGAGGGCTGACCACTATGCCGGTCCTTCCCACAACCAAAGGAGGTACCTGATAGCTGTTATATTAACAAACTAGTTCAGTAACTTATCAACTCTCTAAATAAATAAATCTTTAACAAAAATCAAAAATTTAATGCAAACATATAACGAAGTTTGTTTTTTCATCCCTAAACATTAAAAAGTTCTTTTTATGCCCATAAACTATTGAAAATTTTACACTCTCTCTCTCTCTCTCTCGTTAACTGTTATCCTACATTTCTAACTAGGTGGCCATTTTGAACAAGTGATTGGTAACATGCACTATTAGTGTAGGTACGAAAAAAAACGAACTTTTTTAAAGTTTATGGACAAAAAACGAAATTAATACCGGATTTAAACACAGAAACCATATTTTTACCAGAGAAAAATAAATCAAAGAAGAAAATGAGAGACGAGACTGGGTGGCTTACCAGAGGGACTTGCCGCTGCCAGTGGCCATGACCACAAAGCAATCCTTTTTCTCTAGAATCTTCTCAATAACTGTCTTCTGATAGTCTCGGAAAGTAGAATAACCAAAATATTTCTGCAGTGAACACAAAAGTTACATGACCAACACATTCATCGCTGACCGATTAATGCCGTTTCAAGCTTTTAATAAAGCAAACGAATAAACTTCTTCTAAGGCCATCGCATGATGATGATTTTGAAGTCTAATCTCTAAATGTAACTTGCAATGCTATGAAAAAATAGCAAAATTGTAAAAGTATTAACAAAGAAATAAATAAAAAAAGAGGTTTTTTTAGTTTTTGGAGGTAAGAGTGTTACCTTGAGAATCGACTCCATTTTCTACGCTTCTGCTTTTTCCGTCGTGAGTCAGAAAAGGATTTCAGGCATTTATGGGAGAAGTGTGGAAGTGGAAATATCTGAAAAGGCGAAGTTACTTTTGTTTGTAATTACTTAAGTCTGATTAAAATAATACTCGCAAATCATAAGTAATTACTTAAGTAATAAGTACTGCCTTTCCCGCCTTTTCTTTTCTTCGAAACCCTTTTTCCCCCTCGGCTGGACCAGGCTCCAAGAAATCATATTTTGCAATTTTTTTATTTTTTTTTTTGAGAGATATTTTGCAATTCTCGGAGTGGGATGTTTTTTGTATCAATTGTGAGCTGTAATTCCAATTGTTTTTTTAGTACATTTTAAAATTGTAAAATATTATTTAACATTTAATATTTTTAAACATTGCTTGATTATCTTTTTTTAGGGTAAATTATCACACATATCAATATGTTGATTTAATTTAAGAGAAATGTTATGTATTACTATTTTTATAACAAATTATAAGGAGTAGGTTACTACGGGTTGTTATAGTTAGAGCAAAAAAGTAAATCAATAGTAGGTTCAAATTATAATCAATAACAACTAACCACCTATGATTTGTTGTAAAAATGTTGTGAACGTAGCACTTCTCTAAATTTAATGCATGCATCCTTGCCATTATTTTAATTTTAATTTTAATCCAATATGATTATGACACACATTCAAATCAATTCCATAATGAATCAAGCACATTTTTTTTTTTTTTTTGGGAAATTACAGTAAACCCATCTGTAATTTGGCCCATTTTTACTTTGCCTACCTGTAATTTAAAACTTAACACTTTGCCCACCTGAGTTTCAATCTGTTTGCTCTCTATTACCCACCTCACCCTCAGACATTAGAAAAACATTTTTTTTAATACAAATCACAATATAACACAGATCAAAACCACGAACCCTTGAACTCTTTCCTAATGAGCCCTAGAATCAGGAAAATCTCCATCTACATCTGATATTGAAATCGTGCTGCAAGAATAAACTAAGACAAGCAACAGGTTGTTTGAAGGACTCAAATCCAGGTAATAAATCAGTCACTGTTTGGGTTTTCGAACTATTTTTATTTGGGTTTGTTTGGGTTGTTATAATTTTTTGAGTAATCAGTCAATGTTACGTGTAATTTATTGAGAATAATGGTTGTGTTTGTTGATGTTTATGAAAAATGTGACCACCTGTGGTTCGGATTTGTGTTTGTTTATGGGCATTTTGTCTATCGTGGTCATTGTGTTTCACTGTAAACCCTACGAATTTATTGGGTTTTAATTTTAGTGTTTGCATGTGCTTATTAGTAAAAATATATATATATATATATATATATATATCAAAGCAGAAAATGTGGTCCCTTTGATGTGTGTGTTGTCTCCCAAAAGCAAAACAGAAACATACAAGTGTTTATTCTATATTTGCCTGTTGTTTACAATTATTTAATTATCTACGTGTAAAATGGTAATTTGTTATTGCAAATGTCTGATGAAGAAGTGAAATTCGAGGTTCATTATAAGGGTACTTTTTTGTGGAACCCAAGTTTAGAATACTTTGGTGGAAAAGTTGAAATAGTGTATAAGGATCTAATAGGCTTAGTTATTTTGAAATATAAGGTATATGTGAGGAATTGGGGATTGCTGAGCTGTTTATGTTTCATTATTTAGCTCCTGAGGGCAACTTGGAGCAAGACTTAAGGCTCATACATGATGATATAGATGTGATGTCTATGTGCAAGCTTCATGAATTAAGGTCAAGATACAATATCATACTGTATGTGAAAAGTGGTCATACTTTACTTGCAGTTGAAGTTCTTGAAGGGTTTGGTGGAGGGATAGATGGAAGGGTTGCTGGAGGGGTTGCTAGAGGGGGTGATGCTAGTGTGGGGGTAGAAAAGGAGTTTGATTGGTTGAATGAAGGTTTGGAAGGAGAAGACTTTGGTGATGATGTTTTTAGTAAGTCTTCTCCACTTTCTACGATCCACCTGAGCCTAACAATGATCCACCTTAGCCAAACACTAATACACTTCAGTCAAGCACTATTCTACCTCAAAACATAGATTTAAATGAGGAGTGGGCTGAACCAACTCTAGAGGATGATATTGCAAGTATGGATGGTTCTGATGATGAGCAAAGGCCTGGCAACCTAGAATTCAATAAAAGGGCTGATATGACAAATGTTCAGTTGGTAAAAGGGATGAAATTTCCAAACTCCAAGGTTTTTAGGAAGGTTTCGAGGGAGTATGTGATTCAACATCACATTGATATCAAGTGGAAGTTGAATAAGAAGAATAAGATTTTTGTATATTGTAAGAATAATTGTGGATGGAGGTGTTATGCCTCAGTGGTGACTGAAGAGTGCACATTTGAAATCAAGACACTTAATCCTCAGTGTACCTGCCCCCTATCATTTCAAAGTAGGCAAGTTACATCAGCTTATGTGGCAAATAGGTATTTGGAAGATTTTAGTAAAAATCCTAATTGGAAGGTCTTAGGTGCTAAGCACCATGTTATGCAGTAGATTTCAATTGATTTAAGTCTTAGTCAAATGTATAGATCAAGAAAGGCAGCTAAGGGTTTGATCACTAGGAATGAAGAGTCTCAGTATGGCCTACTAAAAGATTATGCAAAAATGATAAGGATGACAGATGTTGGAAGCAAGGTGATCTTACAAATAAAGATAGAATATGAGAATGCACAACCCAAGTTTAAAAGTATGTACATTAGGTACAATGCTTAGAAACTTGAGTTTCTAGGTGATTGTAAACTTTGTTGGGCTAGATGGATGCCACTTGAAAGGTAAGTTTGGTGGGAAATTACTGTCTATCACTGCTAGTAATGGAAATGGCAATATATTCCTAGTGGTAATGGCTGTGGTTGAGCAAAAGAACAAGGACAACTGGATCTGGTTCTTGGAGTAGTTTGCAGATGACATTGGCGGGCCAGATAATCTTAATCTGGTATTTATCAGTGACAGACAGAAAGTATTATCATATTGCTCATGTTTATTACTTGCCTGTGATTTTATATTAAATGCTTACTTGCTTATTTGCTAACTTGTTTACTTTCTTGCAATGCTCAGGGTCTTATTCCTGCAATGGAGACTCTATTTCCAACAGTAAAGCACAAGTATTGTGTGAAGCACATATACAACAATTTCAAAGTTAACCACAAAGGCATAGAGTTGAAGAGTGTACTGTCGAGGTTTGCTAACACAACATCAATTAGGGAATTTGAGAGGGGGATGTAGTATCTTAAGAGTTTGGATGAAGAAGCTTGGAAGTATCTTATAGATATAGATCCTACACAGTGGACCAATTACCACTTTTTCCTAGGGCTTTGACAGATTGTCTGGTAAGCAATTTGAGTGAGAGTTTTAACTCTATGATTGTAAAGGCTAGATACAAGCCAATATTATCAATGTTGGAATGGATTAGGATTAGGCTTATGAGCAGACTGTACACAAAGAGAACTAGCATAGAAAAGTATGGTGGCAAGTTGTGTCCAAGCATACAGAAAAAGTTGGAGAAGATAAAAGTAGAGTCTAAGGGCTTCTAATGACACCATTCATAATATCATCCAAACCACCAATAGCAGCAAGAGAAGACCTTAAGGAACTCAAATATCTTGAATATCTTCTTCCTAAAATCACTTTTGATGATTCCATGGCTGTTATGGATATCAAGTCACTTCTAGAATCCTGTAGAAAATTGTAGAAGTCCTGCAAAATGCAAATCCCACCCCCCCCCCAAAAGAAAGCAATATTTTTAGGCTATAATTGAATTTTAGATACAAATAGTTACATGTTCATTATGGGGCAAAAGTATACCACATTATTGTTAAATCTGTCAATCACTGACTCAAGTTCTGACCACGAATCGGTTGCCTCAACATATTGTTACTAAATTTGTTTCTCAATTTTTTGAGCTACACTGTTTAATGAAATGGGTTTGTTAATGGACTAAAAATTTCCATTCCTTATATAGTTTTTATTCTACATTTTAATTAATAGTACATACATAGACCTGTTTTTTGTATCAATTGTGAGCCGTAATTTGAATAGTTTTTTAGTACATTTTAAAATCGTTAAATATTATTTAACATTTAATATTTTTAAATATTGCTTGATTATCTTTTTTAGGGTAAATTATCACACATATCAATATGTTGGTTTAATTTAAGAGAAATGTTATGTCCTATTATTTTTACAACAAATTATAAGTGGTAAGTTACTACAGGTTGTTATGGTTAGAGTAAAAAAATAAATCAACAGTAGGTTTAAATTAGAACCAATAACAACTAACCACCTATGATTTGTTGTAAAAATGTTGTAGACTATGGGACTTGACAGGAATTCTCTGCAAGTATGAAGTTGCAGCCATTTTTTGTGAATCGTGAAAAACCAGTAGATTATACTCATCCATGCTACTACAAAGATGCTTATGTGGAGACATATAACATACTCATACCTTTCATGCCTAGCCAGTCTGAGTGGATCTCAAGTGGTCAACCAGCTCTTGTTGCACCTACTATCTATAAGCCACTAGGCATGCCACCTATAAAAAGGAAGTTGGATGCTGATGAGCTAAGGAACCCTTACAGGGTGTTTAGAGCAAACAAGCCAGTCAAGTGTAGAAGGTGTCAAAAGGAAGGGTACAATGCAAGGGGATGCAAGGTCAATGTCACTAATGAGACACCATGGGAGAGAAGGAAGAGAGTGCAGAAAGGCAAATCTTCATCCCAAGCCCCATATAGACTAGGATCCTAGGCCCAATCTTCATTCCAAGCCCCATCCTCATCTCAGCCCCCATTAAGTCATCAGCCATATACTATGGCCTCATCCAACCAAACAGCAGGGTCACAACTACCAAGTCAGACTCCATGGTCACAACAATCAATTTTGTGGTACTTTGCAGACTTCAGGTACATAGTTAGAGGGGCTCCTTGGTTCTCCTCAAGCCAGCCAGCACCACACACCCCTACAGAAACATGGGACATTAAAGCACCATCATCATAGGTACTGTAGTTTTATGTTTGATATTTTATTCATAAATCTGTGATACTAGTAACTAACATTTGAATTCTTGTACTTTGTAGCCTACAAGACCACCTGCTGCCAAATGAGCTACTTTTAAAGGAATGAGTAATGCAGTAAGGATACAAAAATGTAACATAAGAGGTGAAGGGCAGCTATAGGAGGAGAGGCAGGGGCAATAAATGAAGCTTATATGAAGAAGATTGTTGCTATGTATATTTAGTACTAAGGTAATATGATTAGGTGTTAGGGTTAAATATATTTTGTAAACAATGGCAGGGTAGACAATTGTTGGTTATATATGCTGTCAAAATATCTATTGGGATTTATGTTATTTTTGTAAGTTTTGTAAACAAGGGTAGATGCAACTGTTATACAGTTGTTATACCAAATGCCTTATATTGGTTGATGAAAGACAATATTCAATGTCACTTTAAATGTGTATAGAATTTCCCGACTTAATGGCAGGTGTTCAGAATTATTATTTTGACTAGTTGTTGTCATGTGATTGATTATTGCAATTGAACGTAGCAGGTTTATGTGTGTATGTATTGAATATAGTAGATTTATTGAATACAACAGGTATATGTGTTAAATATAGCAGGTTTATGTGTGCATTTGTTGTCTTTTCTTGCAAGTTGACAGATGGTTGTCATGCACTTTCAACACAAACACTTTCAACACAAACACTTTAAACAATTCGCTTTTAACACAAACACTTTAAACAATTCACTTTCAATACAATTATCTTCACACAATGCACTTTATGCATAAACACCAGACACAATTCTGCACTTTAAACAAGTCACAACATCCAACAAAGTCACAATACACAAGTTGCCAATTCACTTT
Source organism: Quercus suber (assembly GCF_002906115.3). Lineage (NCBI taxonomy): Eukaryota > Viridiplantae > Streptophyta > Magnoliopsida > Fagales > Fagaceae > Quercus > Quercus suber. The sequence continues at coordinate 387,089 of NW_027070015.1, read as the reverse complement.
TGTTGAGGTCCAAAATTTCACAAGAAAGCCCATTCTATGAAAAGTAAAAAAGGCCTAATTCGTGCAGTAAGAAGAATCGACATCAAGGCCCTATGTATGTTTAGATTTCCAGTAAAAAAGGCCATTAAAAAATCCAGTAAAATCCAGTGAAAGAACTAGGCTAGGATACCCAGAGGCTGCTAGAGGCTCGAGATCCTTGGGACGTGCAGCATAGCTAAAATGAGATTGAAACAGCTTAAAAGGGGTACCACGAAATACAAGAAACGAAGAACAGATATGTCCTTCTCAAGCACCTAGTAGTACAGCAAAGAACCAAAAAGCTTGGAAAGTGACAATTCATGAATAAAAGGTTGGTACCTCAGGGAACCCAGAATGAAAAACTATAAAGGACAGTGGCTGGAAAAACCTTCAACCCAGCAGGAATGGATTTCGCTCAGTTGGAAAAAATGACAGTAGGAAGGATGGCCAAAAGCTAAGCCTAAAAGGTAAGAAGCCTTGAAAGAAGAGAGATTGAAGGTCAGCTGCCCAAGGACGCCTCGGAATGGAAAGTCAGCAAGTGATTTTTAGGGAAACAACACAAAAGAAGAAAACAATGAGAAACAGGGAAAGAACCAGCCATCAGAATGGTTGGCATAATAGGGGCTCTGATACCCAGGGAGCCAAGGAGGGAGAATCAATGGTACATTGAACCCAAGAATGACAATATAAAAGGGGGGAAGTAGCCAACATCAAGGGGGGATTCAGCAATAGTGAAATCATAATAGAATCATTGAGAAAACTCTGTTAAAATTCAAAGAAAGTAGGGAAATATCTCCCGGTATCCCAGAAACAGCCACTAGTACATACTTTGATTCAAAAGGATTCAAACTTTGCAAGTCTTAGAGACTTAGACAGCCATCTAAGTCTGTAGTTTTTGAGCTTATTTGGACCTTGTATCACGTCTTAGTGAGCATATTGTAATCCACAATGAAGAAAAATAATGAAATATTTCATACCGATTGGAGGATCCTTAACAGTTATTTCGTGTGTTTCTTTACTACATTGTTTTCCTTTGCTGCTTTCTTGTTGTTCAATACATATATTCTTGCTTACTAGTTTTCCTTTTACTCAGCGAAAAGCTGTGTCTTTTTACCGGGGTCCTCACTTTAACTTGGGCCTTGGACACACTTAGCCTCCAAAGAAATATATGCCAAAACATGCATACATCAGAATATCACTCTCTCCCACAAAAATTCTCCTCACCTAACTATCTTGGAAGGCAACGCCCAAGCAAAGCCACTTGGACTTGAGTTCCAAATCCCACAAGTTTTGTGCAAAAGCACTAAGTCTGTGAGAATTGGAGTCAAGATCCTTGTGGTTGAATCATTCTCATGAAATTCATTTACATATATGTATATGTATTAAAACATATATCCTGATCTAAGAAACTAACAATTATTTGAAGATATGTGTATTGTATAGTGTGTTTTTATTCATGACCTACAGAGGTAAAAGGAAATGACAAAACTCTATTGCATAATAAGCATGAAGAAAGATCATATAGTTCAGAGAATCAGCATTCTGGGTTCTTATAAGCCTAGTACACCCCAGGATCCCATGACAGTACGCCCAAGGTCCCGAGTGAAGGAACTCTTTTAAATGTTTATACAATAAAAAATAAGCCTTAAATATTATATTTCAATCTCTTTCTTATTGTGAATATTATGAATACTTATTTTACTTGTTTTGTAAGAATAAAGGGTCATTTTATGATATTAAAACTCTTATAATAGTATTTTATTGCTCAAGAGGAATCGCATATTTGCCTTGAGGAGATTTATGTGACTTGCGCACAACTTGGTTCATAATCAGCCCCTATTTAGCTGCAGTGAACCAAGCCCAGTCCACCAAAACAACAATTAAAGGGCCCACGATCCTTTTTTCTACTTGGTGAAGGAACAAGCAATCCACGCTTTTATGCAGGTAAGTGCTTCAAATCCCTCCTTTTACTGGTTGTTTACTGCGATATACGCTAGTCCTAATCTTAACTCCCATGTCAACCTCTGGGATGACCTCACCTCCTTTGCCAACTCTCACTCTCTTCCTTGGGTGGTCGTTGGTGATTTCAATGAGATCCTCACACACCACGAAGTTCTCATCAGCTCACCGCCCAACTGCAGACAAATGTCCATCTTCAACAATTTTCTAAATAACTATAACTTACTTTACCTGGGCTTCAGTGGTCCTAGATTCACTTGGACCAACAAGAGGGATAATGGCTTAGTGATGAGATGTCTTGACAGGGTTCTCTCCAGTCCTCAATGGAAATTCCTTTTCAACGAATCCAATGTTTGGCACCTCCTTAGAACCTTCTCTGACCACCACCCTATCCTCTTAAGCACCACCTCCCTTCCTTCCCACCCCTTCGGCCTCAAACCTTTTTGCCTTAAAACCATGTGGTTCAACGACCCTTCCTTCCCAACCATCATCCACACTTCACGGAACAATTAGCCTTATAACATAACCTAACCATGGAGGACTTCACCCACCGCGTTAAATCCTAGAATGCCAACAACTTTAGGAGTATTTTCCACAAGAAAAAAGATTACTTATGCGGCTTAACGGTATTGAAAAATTGCTTTGCAATAACTAAAGCACCTTCCTCGAAAGCGTCGAAAAGGACCTCGTAACAGAATACCAACATATACTTTGGCTAGAGGAAGAGTTCAGGGCTTTGAAATCTTACATTGAGTGGACGCTGCTTGACGACCGAAACACAAACTTCTTCTACCTTACAACCATTTGTCGAAGACAATACAACAAAATCTGGTGCCTCAAGGACTTAGTCGGAAGCTGCACACACTCACCACCTGAGATCAAGGCCATAATCTCCACTTATTTCACTACCTTGTACGCCTCCGACACAGACCGCGTCCCTCTGCTCCCGCCTTCCTTGGACAACTTCACCTCCCTTGAAGCCAATGACCATGACGTCCTTAACGCGATATTAAAAATGCGAGCTTCTCTTTTAAATCTTATAAAGCACCAGGCCCCAACTGCTTTCATTCGATCTTCTTCCAAAGGTTTTGGAACATCGTGGGCCCCTTTGTCATTCCTTACGTTAAAGAAATCTTTCGGTCCAAGCAAATTCCTGAGAGTCTCAACTCAACCCTCACCTGCCTTATCCCCAAAATGGACAAACTGGAAACGGTGCACCAACTCCGCCTGATTAGGCTGTGCAACAACCTGTACAAAATGATAACAAAACTTCTTGTCCAGAGACTCAAACCATTCCTCCCCGAACTCGTCCATCCATACCAAGGCAGCTTCATACCTAGAAGGAAAGCTAGTGATAATGTCATCCTAATCCAGGAGATCATTAATAAGATGACCATCTCCAAGAGCAAACAAGGCTTCATGGCTCTCAAGATCGACCTCGAAAAAGCTTTTGATAGACTTGAATGGGGTTTTATTTACCTTGTGCTCAACTGGTTTAATTTCCCAAAATTGGATCGATCTCATCATATCCTGTATCTCCTTGTCCAACCTTTTCATCCTAGTTAATGGAGAAAAGCTCGATCCTTTCCTTCATTCAAGAGGCATTTGACAAAGGGACCACATCTCACCGTACATTTTCATCCTTTGCATGGAGTATTTAGCCTAGCTCATCCAGTCAAAAGTCATCCTTGGCAACTAGTCTGGCGTGAAAACCTCCAGGGAAGGCCCTTCCTTCTCACACCTGTTCTTTGCCGATGATCTAATCTTTTTTGCAAAAGCAACAAGAAAAAACTACCCTTCCATCAAAAAAGTTCTTAATGAATTCTGCACCTCCTCCAGCCAAAAAGTGAACCTTAGCAAATCAAAATCTTCTTCTCCTCTATGACCAATGCTGATAACATAAACTCCTTCGAAACCGAACTGGGAATGAGGCGTTCCATGGATTTTGGAAAATATTTAGGAATCTCTATCAAAACGGATGGAAGAAATAAAAAAGCCTGTGACTTCATCCTCGATAAAGTTTGAGCTAGACTTTCTGGTTGGAAAGAGAGATCCCTTTCCCTGGTAGGCCGAATGACTCTCATTAACTCTGTCACCTCATCCATGCCCACCCACCTGATGCAATGTAACCTTCTGCCCTCGAAAATCTGTACCAAGCTTGACAGAATCAATCGCAACTTCTTGTAGGGTGACTCAACCACGAGGAAAAAATTACATGCAATTAATTGAGACGTTGTCACCAAGCCCAAACACTTAGGAGGACTCGGGTTAAAGAAGAGCCTTATTCACAATAAAAGTCTCCTAGTGAAGAGAGCTTAGGCCATTCACACTAACGACAAGAGCATTTGGGTTGACACTCTGAGAAGAAAATACTTGCTCTCCTCCAGCACAGCAAAAAGAAAATCCACCGTTTGGAATAGCATCCTAAAAACCAAGGACATTTGTGATATGGGCACTAGGTGGTTAATTCGAAATGGAGAATCCATAAACTTCTGGTAAGATAATTGGACAAGTCACGGCTCGCTTCATAGCCTCATCCAAGGACCCCTCCATGCAAAGGACCTCTCCCTCAAGGTTAAGGATTCGTGGGACCCCCATGGCAACTGGAACCTTACGACTTTGTCATTCGACCTTCCAAATCATGTACGCGGCATTATCCAAGCTACAACCAAACTGTTTCACTCATCCCTTGACGACCTCCCTTCTTAGAACTCCTCGCCTAATGGTAGTTTCGATGTCCGCTCAGCTTATCTTCTCGCTTCTAGTTCTGCTTCTATCCCTACCCCTTATACATGGAAATGGCTTTGGAAGACCCCCACAATCTTGAGAGTTAAAACCTTCCTTTGGCTTGCCTACCAGGATCACCTCCCAACCAAGGACCAACTCCTCAAAAGACATATCATTCCCAATGCGTCCTACCTACTCTGCCTTTCGAACATCAAAACCACACTCCACATTTTTAGAGATTGCCCCATCGTCACACCTATCTAGAATGAGCTCTCAAATAATAACCCTCCTCCAAGTTTCCTCACCCCAAACCTTCTTGACTGGCTTAAGCTCATGTCCACCACCTCTTCCAATACCACGTATCTTCCTCATATTCCCCGAAGTACTTCCTTTCCCCTAGTAGCTTGGACAATTTGGTTAAAGCGGAATAAACTTGTCATGGAAGCACAACCCTTTGTGATCCAATCCATCCTTAGGAAAATAAAAGCTTTCAGCCTAGACATATTCCACACTCTTCCAATAAGAGTCTCTTCCATCAAGAACAACATAGTCAACATAGGGTGGAATCCTCCCCCTCGGGTTTTTTCAAGCTCAATACCGATGGGTCAGCCTGTGGTAACCCCAGAATGGCCTTGGCGGGCGGCTTGCTCAGAGACCCCAAAGGTGCTTGGGCTGGAAGTTTCAATAGGGCAATCAACTTCACTCATTCACTAGCCGCAAAATTATGGGGTCTTAGAGATGATCTAACCCTTGCCAAAAGTCTCAACATCAAAAAACTCATGATAGAAATTGATGCGCAAGCTATGGTTGATATTATTAAATCTCATAATGACTCTTCTGTCTCACATCATCCTTACATTGGTCTCAATTCCGATTGCAAGCCCCACCTCTAGTTTTTTGAGGAAGCCCATATCTCCTACATCCACCGTGAGAGGAACCATTGCACGGACATTTGGCTAAAGAAGGACTTAATAATCCGGGCTCACTTAATTTACAGTCTAGTCAACCTTGTATTTTGTATTAGCTTTTAACGGACGCTTGGGGTGTTATTTACCCCACCTTTGTAACCTTTCTAAGTTTTTAAATGAAATTCCAATTTACCAAAAAAAAATTGTTAAGATGGCCAACGATGAATAACTATTTTATTTGTAAAATATTTGATTAAACAGCATATGAGTAATATGAAAGTTAGCATGTATGTTAAAGACAATAAAAATATATAATCCAATGATGTAATTTTGAATATATTAAATCAACAAAAAAAAAAATCGAAATAAGATAACATTAATAAAAAGGTATACATGTACTTGATCATCTCCACGCATATAGAGAGAACTATATAAATAAATTGAGCAAAAATGATTAGTGCATAGAAAAAAATTGCATCTACGTTAACACATGATAATGACTTATAACTTTAGCGTAAATGCAAAGATTTGGTGATGCAGGAGACTAAAGTAAGCGATTTCCCAATATATACGCCACTTAGCAATTAATTAGACCCTAGCCTATAACTAGGGTTCTTGTTTTTGATATATCAGTTATAAATTATTAATAAAATAGTATCATTTTGAATAAAAAAAAATGCTCAATTATAGATTACATCATCTAACTTTGTTTAAAATTTAATTCAATCATGTAACTTCATTTCTATTTTTTTTTTTATTGTTTCTCAAAAAAAAAATTCTCTAATTTTCAATTTTGTTAAATTCAATATTTTAGTTAGTCTCTTTCAAAATTGTGGCGTTAACTTTAAATCTTACTAAATAAAAAACTAAGGATTCGTTTGGATACTGTTTATTTTGCTGAAAATTAAAAATTAAAAACACTATAACAAAATAATTTTTAAATGTGTGAATAATGCCGTGGGACCCATTTTTAATAAAAGTTTTATTGAAAAAAGAGGTTTGTGGGTCTCGTGAACAGTGCACGGACCCACTGAACAGTGCAAATCACGTGAAAACTGACTTTTCAAAAAATAAAAAATAAAAAAGTGAAACGCTAAACGTAGATGCTATCCAAACGTTCACTAAAGCTTTGTTTGGATTTGGCATTTGGGTTTTTTTTTTTTTTTTTAATTTTTATTTTTAAGTGTAGCACCTAATTCACTGTTCATGGGACATGAACAGTACATCAAGGCAAATGCACAGTATTTTCATTAATGAACAGTAACCAACTTTTTTTTTTTTTAATTGTTTTCAGTTTTCAGCAAAATAAGCGGTATCCAAATGCACACTAAAGGTCTGTTTGGATACCGCTTATTTTGTTAAATTCAATATTTTAGTTAGTCTCTTTCAAAATTGTGGCGTTAACTTTAAATCTTACTAAATAAAAAACTAAGGGTTCGTTTGGATACCGCTTATTTTGCTGAAAACTGAAAATTAAAAACACTATAACAAAATAATTTTTAAATGTGTGAATAATGCCGTGAGATCCATTTTTAATGAAAGTTTTATTGAAAAAAGAGGTTTGTGGGTTTCGTGAACAGTGCACGAACCCACTGATTTTGCGTTTTCTAAGTTTGTGTTTTTTTTTTTTTTTTTTTAAGTCCAGCGCCTGGTGCACTGTTCATGGGAACAGTGCATTTAAGGCAAATGCACAGTATTTTAATTAATGAACAGTAACCAAATTTTTTTTATTGTTTTCAGTTTTCAGCAAAATAAGCAATATCCAAACGCACACTAAGAGTCCGTTTGGATACCGCTTATTTTGCTAAAAACTGAAAATTAACTTATACAAAATAATTTTTATATGTGTGAATAATACTATGAACCCATTTTTAATGAAATTTTTTGAAAAAAGAGGTTTGTGGGTTCCGTGACAGTGCACGGACCCACTAAATAGTGCAAATCAGTGAAAACTGACTTTTCAAAAAATAAAATAAAAAGTGAAACCTGGACGAGACGTTGTCCAAACGTTCACTAAACTTTGTTTGGATTTGGCGTTGGTTTTCTGTTTGGTTTTTTTTTTTTTTTTTTTTTTAAGTCAGCCCTGGTGCACTGTTCATGGGAATGAACAGTGCATCAAGGCAAATGCACAGTATTTTCATTAATGAACAGTAACCTTTTTTTTTTTTTTTTTATTGTTTTCAGCAAAATAAGTGGTATCTAACGCACACTAAGGGTCCTGTTTGATACCGCTTATTTTGCTAAAAACTGAAAATACTGTAGCAAAATAATTTTTATATGTGTGAATAATACTATGGAACCCATTTTTAATGAAAATTTTGTTGAAAAAAGAGGTTTGTGGGTTCCGTGTACAGTGCACGGACCCACTAAACAGTGCAAATCATGTGAAAACTGACTTTTCAAAAAAATAAAATAAACAAGTGAAACTCTGGACGCAGATTGTCAAATGTTCACTAAAACTTTGTTTGGATTTGGCGTTTGCGTTTTCCAAGTTTGTGTTTTTTTTTTTTTAAGTCCAGTGCTTGGTGCACTGTTCATAAGAACAGTGCATCAAGGCAAATGCACAATATTTTCATTAATGAACAATAACAAAAAATATCTTTTATTTATTTTCAATTTTTAACAAAATAAATAATATCTAAACACACAATAAGTCATCTTGGAATCTTTAATAATTAAATTAATAGAGACTAACGAAAAGACTGAATGGAATAAAATTAAAAGTTAAACAACTAAATTAAATTTTATGCAAAAGTAAAAGATGCCATTTTAATCCCAAAAAAAGAGTCCAATGACTCCGCTCACACATTCTGTTATTGTTGTAACAGCCGGTGACTGAAGTGCTGAGAAATCTGTTTTGGATAAGTGTTGCACTTGCACGTGCGAAGGTGCAAGTGGACCCATACCCATAAGCACTAGGGCTCAGTCATTATCCAAAACCGAACTTGCTGCCGCTATTCTTACAACTTACAATTTGTAGATAGATAGTGTACTCTCTCTCTCTCTCTCTCTCTCACTGTGTGTGTGTGTGTGAGTGTTTCCGGTGGAATTGCATTCTCTCTCCGGTACTCTGTTTTCAACTTTTTCTTTCTTCTTCTGCTTCATAATATTCATCTATGATTTTATATGTGATTTCTGATAGTTTGATCAACGTTAATATTGACGGACCTTTTTACACTACTACCAAATCTTCGGTGGTGTGTGCTCAAAATGGGTTCGATCACACTGTTGCTCTGAGTTTTGTGCTCATTTTTCTTCACAAATCAATTAAGTACAAAAATTTGTAACTGGGTTTAGTACAAAATTCGATGGACCGATGTTGCATGTGTTCGTTTTTTCCCATTTAGGAAACCTATCATTGAGTGGTCATTTTCGTGTCTGAATGAATTTCCATATATGTTTGTAAGAACCAATTAATAAGTTAATTTCGTATGTTTTTTTTTTACTTCTTGTCATAGATCTAATCATAAATGATCCGGATACTTTGATCTGGGCATGTTCTGGTTCCGACATGTCTATCCAGTTGTAACATGTTTGATCATCCTAGGTTTAACTTGTAAACGTTAAGTAGCACATGTCTATCTAGTAGATTTGAAATCTGTCTTTATTTATTTATTCATACTCACTGGGTGTTAATTCATGTTGGATTTGGTAGCATCCTTTCAAGTATTTCGTTTATGCATCGATATTGAAAGCGATAATGTTAGAATTATGTGGATAAATGATTAAATTTACGAGCTGTAATTTAACATGGTATCATGGGTCATTAGTTTAATCTGTGTTTCCTCCATTATACCTTCCTTTTAAAGTTTCACTTTTGAGTTTGATCCCTGATTAAGCCATAATCTTTGCATGTGATTGGTTTTTGGTGCATCTCTATATATTAAGAGGATTCAGAAATTTATTATTGCTTTTTTGACTTTCAAAAATTAAAAACAAAAAACCTACATAGTAAAAACTCATTGAGCTTGGTATCAGAGGTACTGAGTTCAATCTGTGTCTTCTTCACTATACCTCCCATTTAAAATTCCATGTTTGAGTTCAATCCCTGATTAAGCAATAAACTTTGCATGTGATTGGTTTTTGGTGCATATGTATTAAGGGCTTATCACTTCTTCTTCCCTTGTGAAGCATGACCAGCTACATGCTTAAGTGGTTACGACATTCATTATTTTTCTCTTTTTTAACAGGTAAAAATGCAAGGAGCTCTTCGATCATTTTTGTCACATGGAAACATTGTCAAAAATGCAGTGTTACAACACATCCGTCCAATGACTCCCTTGATGCAACCTGTTATGTTTTCACGCTTTGAGTCAGTTACAGCTAATCGCATCGAAGAGCAAGGTTTTGAAAGCACTACAATTTCAGATGTCTTGAAAGCAAAAGGTAAAAATGCTGATGGCTCCTGGCTTTGGTGCACTACGGAGGACAGTGTTTATGAAGCTGTTAAGTCGGTATGCATATTTGATCCTTATGAAAAATCTTTTATTTATTAATTTTTAAAGTATGATTAGTATTGAAATGATTTTGATGTGCTTTTCCATAGAGGATTGATGTCTAGACTTAAATAAATTGTTTCCTTGTCAGATGACCCATCACAATGTTGGGGCCTTGGTGGTTGTGAAACCCGGAGCGAAAGAAGCACTTGCTGGCATTATTACAGAGAGAGGTTTGTGATATTGAAAAGATTCTTTAGCTCATTTACTTGATATTTGAATAACTGTTTTGTTTGTCATGAATTATTATAAGAGGGGTTTTTCTTTGGAAGTTGCACTCTTATTTTGTATGCTAGGATTATCATATCATCCACTGGCACATGAACTAGGTGAATTACACTAGGATCTAATTATATGAGGTCTTTAGCTTTCAAATGTTCTGGCTTCTTCAATAATTTTATTTCCTTATTTGTTTACACCTTTTTGACCCAGATTATAGAATAATGGTAATGCACTAGATCTCATTGATGTGGTTATCCAATGCTGTATCTGAGTCATTCCACTACCTGAAAGTTGGCTCATGCTTCTCTCGGTTGGATAGTATTGCTCAAAAGATAACAATAAACACCCCCCCCCTCTCTCTTGTTTTTCATAAATGATGGTACTTTTTAATTATTTTACTCTATAAAATTTATTAACAACAACTGGTACCCAAAAAGAATATAAAAGAGGAGGAACTTGAAGAATATTTGTGAACTTTCAATATGGAGGATATACTTTTGCAAAATAGTCAATATCGCTAGCAGCTATTTACGCTAAGCAGTAATACTTGGAAATTTGAATTTTTTTCGAGGGAATGAGCACATTGTATGGCTTTGGAACACTTCATTATGAGACGAAAGATTTTTGATGACTGCAACAATTGAAGATATTTCATTTGGCTTAGTTGAGATGATTTGTATATTTCATTTGATTTTAAAGTTCACTCCAAAGAACAATGGCTGGGATCAACAGGGATATGTGTGATTTCACTGGAATCTTACTAAAAGGTTGAAACTCAACTGTGTTAACTGCCAAAAACGGGGAAAACACTGCCCGTGCAGAGCTTCTTCCTGGATTTTCAAGTTCATATTCCATCTCTTCTATTTATTTATTTATTCATTGCTTGAACATCTACAATACCCTTAATTTTAATACAATGGAATTAGTGGCTGTACATAATGTATGAACAATGGTTGGTAGGGGTATCTGTACTTGTTTTAGTCAATCGAGTTTTCTATTTTATCATTTAATTCCAGATTATCTGAGGAAGATCATAGTACAGGGAAGATCATCCAAGTCAACCAAGGTTGGGGATATCATGACTGAGGAGGTATATGTTTTCTCCCTCTTGGCAGGATATCATTCTTGCTTTGTGTCAATTGTCTATAAAAGGTTGTTTACATTTCCTGTGTTATATCTAACAATGGCATGTGCTATAACGCGGTGGCTGCAGAACAAGCTTATCACAGTCACACCTGACACCAAAGTTTTGCGGGCAATGCAACTGATGACAGGTATTATATGCTGCTTCTCATTATTGATGTTAATTCTCTCTTTCTTTCCCTCTCTCTTAATTCGCTATAATTTAAGCTTGGAACTCATGGTTGTGTGGCAGATAACCGTATCAGGCATATTCCAGTCGTAGATGGAAAGGGGATGATAGGCATGGTGTCCATTGGAGATGTGGTCCGTGCTGTGGTTAGTGAGCACCGGGAGGAGCTAGACCGCTTGAATGCTTATATACAAGGAGGTTACTAGATGATGATGACAATGGTGATTAGATGCTCTCGAAAACTTCATCGAAAGATTACCTGCTCTTTGAGCACTAATAAGCTTGAGTGCTTGTAAATATGGTGTGCTGTTTGCAATTTCTGTTTTATGGTTATTTCAGTTTCGGACATGGATGTAAAAATTATGCAAAAAACCAGCATAAGGTCTACAACCTAATAATAAGCACTGCAATGTTGGATGAAATTTCTTTGCCATACCTATGGTTTGTTTATTAGTAGTTAGGATCCCCTCTTATTTTCACGGGGAGATTGGAAGAGTTGAGCCTGAAAGTTTTGGTTGATGAGGCAGGGCCCCTAGATCATCGTATATTTCTCATCCACACGTGCGTGCGCGCACACACACATATATATATAATCTCAGTTTTCTCAGACATTTGATTTTTGAATTATTTCATAATATGTTGTCACCTAAGTTTTTGAGGCGATATAATTTTATGTTATTATTTTAATATTGGTTATGCTAATAAGTGCCCTTAGGGTATCGGTTAACAATCCAGCTAAATAAAGTTTTTATGGAAAAAAGAAAAAAAAAAGTAATTAATGTTTTGACAATTTTTTTTTATTCTTCATAAAAATATGTCAAAATTTTTTTAAAATTGATTATTAACCAATGTTCTTTTAATATATATATATATTATTTTAATTGAATTTATATGGTTACTAGATGATGATGACAATGGTGATTAGATGCTCTCGAAAACTTCATCGAAAGATTACCTGCTCTTTGAGCACTAATAAGCTTGAGTGCTTGTAAATATGGTGTGCTGTTTGCAATTTCTGTTTTATGGTTATTTCAGTTTCGTACATGGATGTAAAAATTATGCAAAAAACCAGCATAATGTCTACAACCTAATAATAAGCACTGCAATGTTGGATGAAATTTCTTTGCCATACCTATGGTTTGTTTATTAGTAGTTAGGACCCCCTCTTATTTTCACGAGGAGATTGGAAGAGTTGAGCCTGAAAGTTTTGGTTGATGAGGCAGGGCCCCTAGATCATCGTATATTTCTCATCCACACGTGCGTGCGCGCGCACACACATATATATATAATCTCAGTTTTCTCAGACATTTGATTTTTGAATTATTTCATAATATGTTGTCACCTAAGTTTTTGAGGCGATATAATTTTATGTTATTATTTTAATATGGGTTATGCTAACAAGTGCCCTTAGGGTGTTGGTTAACAATCCAGCTAAATAAAGTTTTTATGGAAAAAAGAAAAAAAAAATTAATGTTTTGACAATTTTTTTTTATTCTTCATAAAAATATGTTAAAATTTTCTTAAAATTGATTATTAACCAATGTTCTTTTAATATATATATATATTTTTTTTAATTGAATTTATATTTTATATTATATTTAAACAATCTATTGGAATATTGTTCCATCGTATTTTCTTGAAATTAACTTGTAATTTCATGCATATGCATGAAATATATTTACAAATAAGTATAACTAAATGCATGTTAAAATATCAAGTTTATATATAATATTTATAATGTTTGTATATATGAAAATATAAGTTAGCTACTAATAAAATAAATATAAGTTTATTTGAACTAAATTTAAAAAAAAAAATCATTTAAATTGTTATCCATGAAATTCTTAATTTTGGTTTGTCCTATCACTGTTTATATAATAGTAATAATAATACGAGAAAAATGAATCATGGTGATTTTTTTAAGGTTTATTAATTTTGATTTTATAGTTTTTTCATTTAGTAACTCATTTAAAATAAAAAATTAAAAAAAATTAAATTGGACTTCTCAAATTTTGTAGTGTAATAAATAGTTGTACAAAATTTAAGAAAATTAGATGGGATGCATGACGTAAAATTAAACTTTTCTATTTTGTCTTTAAATAATAATAATAATAATAGTACAATAAAAAAAAGAATTGATGGTGGTGATTTTTTTGAAGGTTTATTAATTTTGATTCTATAGTTTTTTTTTTTTTTTTTTTTTCACTTAGTAACTAAAATTAAATTGGACTTCTCNGCGGAGAGAGTGCCTCATCATCGGATTCTCAGAGGAAGATGCACAACGTCTTCACCACTCGCATGACGATGCACTTGTTGTCATCATACGTGTGGGGGACTACAATGTGCACTGGATGTTGGTCGACAACGGCAGCTCGACAGACATCCTATACTACCCAGCATTCCAGTAAATGGGGATTAACAGAACACGGTTGATACCAACGAACGCTCTACTGGTCGGTTTTGGAGGAACAAGGGTATTCCTGTTAGGTGCGGTCACATTCTCGGTAACAGTGGGTGATTATCCTCAGCAGATCATGAAGGATATGACATTCCTTGTGGTTGACTACTTGTCCGCTCATAATGCTATCCTTGGATGACCCACACTTAACTCATGGAAAGCAGCAACATTGACATACCACCTAATGATCAAGTTCCCTATAGATTATGGGATCGGTGAGTTATGAAGTGGCCGCAAGCGAATGCTACATTGCCATGCTAGAGATGGAAGATCACCAGCAGACCATGTGCATAGAAGAGCAACGGACCATAGCGGAGCCGGTTGAAGAATTGGAAGAGGTAACCCTTGATGAATCAAGGCCTGAACGAATGACTAGGATGGGGATGTTAGCCAGCCAGTCGATACGTCAAGCCCTCACAGCTTTCCTTAGGATGAATCAAGACATGTTTGCATGGAGTCACGAGGACATGCTAGGGATTGATCCTTCTGTCATAGTTCACAAGTTGAATATGAACTTCCTATCCTTACCCGTCCGTCAGAAAAAGCGAGTGTTCGCTCAGAAGCGAGACAAAGCGATAGCGGAAGAGGTCAATAAGCTACTGGAAGCAGGTTTCATTCGAGAAGTATACTACCCTGACTGGTTGGTAAACGTAGTCATAGTCAAGAAGGCTAATGGGAAGTGGTGAATGTGTGTTGATTTCATGGACCTTAATAGGGCATGCCCGAAGAACAGCTACCCACTCTCTCGGATAGATACATTAGTAGACTCGACGGCAAGACACCAGCTCCTAAGCTTCATGGATGCCTTTTTGGGCTACAATCAAATCAAGATGGAAGAGGCTGATCAAGAGAAAACCTCCTTCGTTACAAGCCAAGGGCTCTTTTGCTACAAGGTGATGTCATTTGGGCTCAAGAACGCAGAGGCAACGTACCAGAGATTGATGAACAAAATTTTCGCACACTAGATTAGGAGGAACATACAAGTTTATGTTAATGACATGTTAGTGAAGAACCCTTTGCGAGAATGATCACCTAGGCGACCTCTGGGAGATGTTTGATACCCTCCAAACATATAACATGAAGCTAAATCCAAACAAGTGCGCGTTCAAAGTGACGGCGGAGAAATTCTTGGGCTTCATGGTATCCCAAAGGGGTATAGAGGCTAACTTGGAGAAGATACGAGCCATAATGGAGTTAGAACCACCGAAGACGGATAAGGAGGTGCAAAGCTTGAATGGCAAAATTATAGCCTGTGAGAGTGCCTTTTTCTTCTTAGCACAGTGGCCTAAAGATCCTGGGCCAAATAAATATTCTTGGTGGACTGGGCTCGGTTCACCGCAGCTAAAAGGACTGTTTGAGAACCGAGTGGTGCACAAAACAAGCTTCCTACAATACAAATAACTAACAAGTAAAAATATTTGTATTGAATGACATTTCAACAGCAAAGGAATGCACAACAAATGAAATACAATGTAAGAAAATGTTAGGGATCCTCGAATTAGTGAGGTGCATTTTATTAATTTTCTTTAGTTATAATTACAGTGCTCACTAAGACGTGATGCAAGGTTCAACTAAGTTCAAAAATTACAAACTTTGATAGCTATTTAAGCTTCCAAGACTTGCAAAGTTTGAATTTGTTGAATCCGAGCATGTACTATAGTGGTTGTCTCTGGGATATTGAGAGTGGTTCCTCTGTTTTCTTTTGATTTTACAAAGCTCTTTTTTATAGTTTTATGAGACTCTAGAAAATGGCCATTAAAGCCTGAATGATCTAATCGAAGATGAATCTCTATCTGAATCTGAATCCCTTTCAACATGGACCCCCTCCTCCTTTTATAGCACAGCTCGAGCTCCGGGATACTAGTTGATTTCTCCCTTTTGCCCCTTAGAGTTCGTGCCGTGCCAGTTTGCTCAGGGTTATGTTGTTTCCTTTTTCTCTCATAGTTTCTTGCTTTTGGTGCGACCAAACGAAAGTCCCTTAGCTAGTTTTCTATTTCCAGACTTCTTCGTTGGCTGGTCTTCAGTTATTTGGCTTTTTCTTCTTAGCACTTCAGTTTTTTCAGTTGTACTCTTCCTTGTCACTTTCTCCAAATGGTTGGAATCACGGGTCCTGTGTTTTTGCTTCGTACCTCCTGGCTTTACTGCATGTCTGGAGGATGAGACCCGCATGCTCTTCGTCTTTTGTCCCTCTTTAAATTTGCTTCAATTTTACTTCGCGTCCAGGGATCCCTGGACTCTGGGGACTTCTGGGATCCTGGCCCAGCCCTTCTTACTGAGCTTTCTTTGATTTGCTGGTTCTGCCTGGTCTGGGCCCTTTTTGTTCTTTCGTGGGTCTTTGCATCCCAATCCTTTGGGCCTCTTGCCATTTTCTTCTTTCTTTTCTCTTTTTTCCTTCATTGTGTAAGCCAAACCCTCTTATTTTCTCTTAGTTTATTTATTTATTTTTTTGTGTGAAATGAGCCTAACGTGTTATTTTTTTGGGCCTTAGTTTGTGACCAATTTTAAACCTCAACACAGCCCTAAACAGGTTCGTCTCAAAAGCGACGAACAAGTGTCTACCTTTCTTCTGCGCTCTGAGAAAATCATTTGAATGGAAGGACGAGTGCCAGAAGGCATTTGAAGATTTAAAGAAATACCTTTCAGCCCCACCATTGCTCAGCCCGTCCAAACTAGGGGAAGAACTCTACCTCTACTTAGCCGTTTTGCAAGCAGCGGTAAGCGCGGCCTTAGTAAGAGAGGAAGGTGGATCCCAAAAACCTGTTTACTTTATAAGCTGGGCATTCCGAGGAGTAGAAGAGAGGTACCCCCAAATGAAGAAACTGGCATTCATGCTAGTAACTGCGGCACGAAAGCTTAAGCTATACTTCCAGGGGCATACCATTATAGTTTTAACGGATCGACCCCTAAGAAGAGTGATGAGTAACCCTGAAGCTGCTAGATGAATGGCTTTATGGGCAGTAGATCTGAGTGAGTTTGATATGTAGTACCGCTCGCGAACCACAATAAAAGGGCAAGCTGTGGTTGATTTCATTGCCGAATTTACTCAAGGGCAATTCGACAACAATGCATTTAGGGACTTTTGTTCGGAGCTGGATATCAAGAATCACTACTCATCGCCCACACACCCACAGGCCAATGGGCAAGTTGAAGTCACGAATCGGTCTTTGCTCAAGATCATCAAAACCCGACTTGAGGGGGCAAAGGATATCTAGCCTGACGAGCTACCAAGCGTTCTATGGGCATATCGTACTACAGGAAGAACACCCACTAGAGAAACGCCGTTTCGGCTAGCGTACGAACGTGATGCTGTCACCCTAGCAGAAATAGGGCTCACAAGCTATTGGGTGGAAACTTACAACGAGGATAAGAACGAAGAGCCATGCGCCTTCAGCTTGACCTAGTGGATGAAATCCGGGCGATAACAGAGCAAAGGTTGACACAGTATCAGAATCTTCATGGCAAAACACTACAACTCCAATGTCAAGCATAGAGACTTTCAGATTGGAGATCTTGTACTGCGGAAGGTAATAGGCACAACTAGAGATCCTTCACAAGGAAAGCTCGGCCCAACTGGGAAGGACCCTACATGGATTGCATTATGGCAGAGGAAGGGCATTTACCACCTCGAGACTCTTGACGGATGAAACTGTAGCACCCATGGAACACAGAGCACCTACGGAAATATTACCAATAGAGATGATATGAAGAGCATCGACATTCCCCAATTTCCAGTTTATTTAGTTTTACTGCCGTTACTAGTTTTTACTTCGAACAATTTTTTCTACAAGTATCTTTTTAAGCCTAAGGGGGCAGGTACTTTTTTACAAACAGCATGTTTTCTTTTTAATAAGAGGAATATCTAGACACGACTATGTTTTTTCTACTTATATTCTTATAGTCCAAAAAACGGACAAACTAAGTCCACAAAATGGATGGATTATCCAAAAGGATGAGATTACAAGTCCAAAAGTGGACGGGCATAAACTAAGTCCACATACTGGACAGATCATCCCTAAGGATGAAAACCTTTACAGTCCACAAAATGGACGGATCATCCCAAGAGGATGAATTATAAGTCCAAAAAGTGGACGGGTATAAACTAAGTCCACATACTGGACGGATCATCCCTAAGGATGAAAACTTTTACATAGTCCACAAGGTAGGACGGATCACCCCAAGATGATGAAAATTCCTTCAATGTCCACATACTGGATGAATCATCCCTAGGGATGAAAATATTACAAAGTCCACAAAGTGAACGGATTGTCCCAGAGTAACAAAAATATTCCAATAGCAAATGGACATAAATAATATTCACTAAGGTGGACGACCATCTCAGAAAGATAGGACGGACCTAAGTAAAAGTTCATTAAAATAAAGTGAATTGAGGCATTCCATGAATAAAACAAGTCGTCATAGACGGATTAAGCCAAAATAGCAGTAGAGTTAAACAAAGAAATAATAAATGCCTCAAAGGGAAATGTCTACAAATCAAAAAATATATGACTGAGGAGTCATAAATTGTTCTCCAAATATTCTTAAAAATAATGATAAAAACAATAACAAAATAATTTTAGTCTGTAGCAGGGATTTCTTTCTCCTCGGTATGACGGGCTTGACCATCTTTGGGTTCGCTTTCAACTATAGTCCGGTTAACAGGGGCATTATTGTTCATCCGTATCCTCTAATTGAGCAGGTTGGACGGATGTTTGCTCTGGGACATTAATGGTGACGGTTGACACATCCAGCTCTGGATACAAGGTCTTCACTTGACAAAGGGCATCGTCAAAACCGTCATTATATGAAACTTCGAGCTCTGACAAAAGGGTATCGAAGTCACGATACTCCAGCACCGCGACTTCCTTAGCCTGACGGATCTCCATCTCCTTGTCCTCCAGAGCTTTCTTTAGATCCTCCGTCAGCTTGTAATATTCATCTTGGCCTTTCTGCCAATTTGAGTTTTTGCTTCATCGTCACCTTCCAGTTCTTTAGTTTGATCAGCTCATCCTCCGTCAACTTGGCCTTATATGTACACGGCTAACGTCGTCTCATGATTAGACACCGTCCATCAACCCTTTCATCATGACATGGCCTGAAAAAGGGAATAAATTAATTTCAAACAAAAAACAAGGACGTACGAGAAGATGACAGATAAGTTACCTGGGCGATGCTAAAGAGTCCCGTCTCCCCCATAGCCTCCGTCGAATGGTTACCTAAGTCCTCATAATCTTCAGTAGTTATGATGGACGAGAACCTCTCCAAGGCATGTTGGAGTCTTCGCGGAGCAATAGGGTGGCTTCTTCTGGCTACCAGATGGACCAATCATTAGGCCTTTGCTGACCCCATGCTTTGCTTGGGTGATCATCTTTACACCTTCAGTCATTAACCCTAGATGAGCTCCAAAGGAACCTTGGTTTTTGGGTGCACGGTCCCCTCAGCCTTCTGGTACCTTTTGACATGGCACCATACAGGACTTCCATTGCTATAAAGACCCTCCAAGCGTTCAGGAATACTTGGTGACGACAAGCCCAGATATTTGAGGAGTTCAGGCGGAGGGTGCTTAGTGGAAACCTAAGGCCTGCCTTGAACATTTGTTTGTACACTCCGACATCTCTACCCTTCATAGTAGCACTTTTATGACTTATAGGGTAGATGGATGGGATATAGTCTAGGATTTGGTAATTGGCCCTAAGAGTGTTGAAATGTGGCTCCTTGATGGTGGACGTAAAGCGTTCACCGTCCACTCCGGTAGCATGATGAACTCCCTAAGTCCATCAGCACCCAGACGGACTTTATTGTTTGTTCTTCGCCGTCATCAGAACCCTCTTCTAGGTTAGCCATCTCCATATCCTCATTTGTTGAGGACGGGAAGAGGTAGATGGACTCCTCTCCTCGCTTAGGTTGTCTTGGTCTTTGTGACCTGACGAGTATACTTCTTCATAATCCACCCCATCACGGACCACCGACTGGTTATTTGACGCACTAGACATTTCCTACATGCGACGACAAAATCTAAGACTCTGACGGGTCTAAAGTGGGTGACGGGTGAATAAAGTCTAGAAAATTAAAAAGATTACATGTGACGGTACAAGAAACTTAAAGTAGAAAGTATTTACCAAGTTAATAAGTAACGGAGGAAGAGCGTTGATGACGGATTCAGAAACTGAACGGAGTGATCTCTGACAAGGTTGACGGATGTGCTCTGACGATGCGTTTCAACGGAAAATAGAGAAATGAGAGGAGGAGAGTGAGATATTTATAGAGGGAATGCACGGAAGACGAAGCGACGCTTCGATTTGAGACAACACCTAGTAGAAGGGCAACACGTGTCATGCGCCATAAATGACTCTCAGACATCTTGTCAGGGTTTGAGTACAATTCATGGAGTTTGTATTGAAACCGTTGACCCACAGGACTCTGAACCGTCGTCCTAGCCTTAAACCGTCACCCCACGGGTCCTTTTGCTAAAAAATGACGAACCCATGGGGTGAGGGGGTAACTGAAGAGGAAAAAAAATGTAGGTTGACGGGACTCCATGAAATGGGCTTGACGGTTCCTTATTTGTGGGCCAATGAAGGACGGTTTTGTTATGTGCAAGGCCTGTTATGGACAGATCCTTCATGGACGGACACAACACAAATGGATCAAGTATCCACGTGGCAGCTAGAGACCCTGAATGGGAAATACTTGCGACACACATTTATTCACTGTAGAATCCCAAGGCAAAGATGATTCTAGAAGTTGCGCACGTTAATGAAGATCTTTTCTATAAGGAAAAGACTTGTCCATCACGTTTAGGACTATTTAAGATGATTCCTATAAGGAAAGGACTTCGACTCCAGGGAAAAGACGTCAATCTTCGACTACTATAAAAGCCCAAATATCCTTACAAATCAAGGTACGCATAATTAACCATTTTCTAACATTCTAGAGTTGTGAGAAATTCTAACTTGAACTTCGGGGGGTATTTAGCCGACACCATACTGGTATTCTCTGTGAGGTCTTCTCTTTTTGTTGCGCAAGTGTTATTTCGAGTGTGCAAGTATCATGTGACTCATTGGTGATTTTCTCAGCATCATCAGGACACATGACGTAACTTTTAAGTATTGTTATATGAGAAATGCTAATGAATACCTTTAGGATAATGGTTAACAATCCATTTAAAGAAAGTTTTTATGAGAAGGAAAAAAAAAGCAATTTACGTTTTAATAACCTTTTTCATTTCCCATAAAAGTAGTGTTAAAAATTTCCTAAAATTGATTATTAACTATTGTTCTAAGGGCACTCGTTAGCATGACCCACGTTATATTATCTAATATTTTTTAATTAGATGTAAATTTTGATAAATTTGATTACGTTATCTTCGTGTATTTTTCATGCTTACAAAATTTAAAGATGATTAAATATTAATAGTCTTGTTATCAATCAATTATTTAAATTATAGTTTTTGTAGATTAAAATAATACATAAAAGATGAGTTTGTGAATCGAATAGTAAATAAACATTCGAGGTTCAAATTATTCATCTAGTTGTAACTATTGAATTATCCAAAAAAAAAAAAAATTGTAATAAAAGCTCCTCTTGCATTTTACAATATTTAATGTTTTAAATATTTTTGTATTATTTTTTTAGGAAATTTTTTAGTTTACAATACACATTGTGTCTACAGTTTAATAAGTTTACATTACAAATAAAATATAAATTTATAAGAGCACTCACATAATTGGGTGTAATAATAGAAAAATGTGTAAAACTTACTCAATTTGCATAAAAATAACCAACATAACTTTGCGTATAATTATATAAATTTACCAATTTATTATAATTTTAGATTTAATTTTTTATTCATTTTTTACATGTCTCCACGACAAAAAAAGAAAGTGGATAACCGTTGTTGTACATTGTACGCAAAGGAAAAAAAAAATCAATAAAAACTAATATTTTAATGAAATATAAAATGAAAAAAAAAGTACATTCCTGTGACAAAAAATATTGCACTCAAAAGTCTTACCTTTTTCTAATTCGCCGGTTGATGGGTTGGTCGGTTTCAAATTTCAAGGGGGCGATTAATAATAAGAGTAATTTTGGTGTCAACCTTAAAATTACAATTTTGTCCATAATTTGCTCATATAAAGAGTTATAATTGGTAAAAAAGTAATAATGAGTCTGTACAAAGATACTTTATCAATTACAATTTGTCCTATAGACAAATTGTGAATAAAATTGTAATTTTGACTGTGGCACCAGAATTTTGAACAAATGGCACCAGAATTTTTCTTAATAATAATTTCAAGTCAGTCATCTGGTACGTCAGTACGTGGTAGAGACTAGAGACCACAGAAGGTACAGCAAATAAATGTGGAGGCCATCTTTTACTCTAGCTCTTATCTCTCTACTCTTTCTTTAATTACCAGCTAATTTCAATTATTGTTCGAGTCTAACAAGAAACCCAAACAAACAAAGAAAACAAAAGCAGGCTTCTGCCTGCTGTGTCCTGTGTCCGGTAATATTCATTCACGAGTCAAACTTAAGCGGTTTGAGCTGTTTTCATATGTATTGCTGGTTTTTTTTATTCTTTCTCAAATACCCATTTTGGTTTTCTAAATTTAAAGCGTAAATTAATACTTTATTTTTCATTTCGTTTAGAATGTTTTTATGTTACATTATTACAAGTTATGAATTGGGTTCTTATTTTTTTTTTCAATATCTATGCCATAGCAGCAGCAGCAGCAGCAGCAATGGCTGTATCCGTCACTGACAATGTTAGTACTTCAACCAAACAATCTCATTGGCTGGTGTCTATCTTTTCTGGCATCATTGTCTGCATCATTGTAAGTATGCTTGTTTTTAAGGTTAATTTTTCTAAGGCTTTGTTTTTGTTGTTATTGTTTTTAATTATGACATTTGGCGTATAAGAATACGTTTCAATAAACCATGGTCAAAATTTTAGTATCATTTTCTATGTATGCTCCATGTGGGTTCTAGTTACCTGTAAAGTTTCTTGTTGTCAAATAAAGGTTTGAGTTCAAATTCCCCAACACCAAAAAGATTCCTATTTGTGTGTTTTGGCTAATGGTAAAGAGAAATTATTATAGGTTTCTGTACTGTACGTTCATTTCCATTTCCAAGAAAATCTGGTAGAATGATGCCTAGAAACTATTTTGATTGAGAGCAAATATTGTGAAGGCCTGTCAAGAGACATCATTCAGAAAGATAAGGCCACATTTGAGTGCACAGAAAGTTGAAATTGATGAACGGAGGAATGTCTTGAAGATGTATTTCACATTATTCATGGTTTTGTCGAGAATGCATTAGTCTTTCTTATTTGTAAAACGGGCATAAGTAATTGCAGAACATGTGGAGTGCATGTTTTTTTTATAAACCAGAAACTGAAGCAAGGCTGGGAACAGTGAGGACACTTACTAAGATTCTCTTTTGGAGTTTTCTATGAGAAATGAAGGGCATGATGATCCTAGTAATTGTAGCATGGGTAATTTGATGGCAGATATATACTGCTGCATTCATTCACAAAATATATTACTGTATTACATCATTTGAAAATGCACTCAGTAGATAGGCTGGGGCCTCCTCAAACCAATAAGCACATTGTGATAACCCCTTTGCATATCTAGCCAATCTTTGAGCTACCCCATTATCTTTTTCCCCAACTCCCGGGTCCTGGCACATAGACAAAAGATGCAGATCTCAACAGTGGTGCTTGGTGCTTTGCCTGCTCTATAATATTCCCAAGCCTGGACTGATCTGGTTGCTCAGCTTGAAGAGCTTTAATGATTCCCAAAGCATCCCCTTCAAAGACCATATCATAAGTGCAGCAAGAGGCAGCAAACTTACTGCACGAGCCGCTGCCATTGCATCTGCTTCCTCTGCATCTGAACCCATACTCTTCAAAGCACTCAGAGCTACTATAAATTGCCCCTTTCTCTCTCTGATTACAGCACCTACCCATTCTTTTGAATATCTTTAAAGGCATCCCCATCCATAATATCCTTAAAATAATTGAGCCCAGGAGGAGTCCAATGAGCAGATGATGGGTGTACTGAAACTATTTTTGACTGTTTTTATTTTTGTAGCTTTAAAACTTGGAAGGTTTTGGTCAAATTTCTTTTATGAGAGATGGGAAATTATGAATTCTGAGAGCTTTTGGTGTGCGGTTTTGGCCTTTATCAATGTCGTTATCTTTTCTTATTAATTCAATAAAGGTAGAATACAACTTAACTATTTTGAGCATTCTATAATAATACCATGCCTTATATTGTCATAGAATTAATTAGCATCAAATTTCAATTCTAAAATAATTTTCAAGATTCTTTGCTCCTCCCAATAAGTGAGCAGAGCTGGATTTGCTTGCAGCCTTTGTATCCATATATTTGAGTTTATGAAGAAATGGATTCCAACTTTTATGTCATGGTGCCTTCAAAGCTTGAAGTCAACTCTCGTTTATGTTAAAATAAGAAACGGATTGAAATGTTGACAAGTTTGAGTTAATTTTGCTCATGCCCTTATTCTTGTATATTAGTTTTCTTTTTGATTGATTCTTTTATTTTAAAATTGGTTCCTTTTTTTTTTTTTGGTTGAAGGTTTACAAATTAACAGGTTATATTAGCCTCCTGTGCTTCAAGGGTTATGGCAAACTAAGCAGTGCAGTGAAAGTAGAGTGGAATAACAGGTGAAATTATTCTGCATGTTAACTCCTTTTTCAGCATGCACATTTTTTTTGTCCAAAATAGATTTTTGGTTTTTTCATGGTCATAAAGGTAACAACCTTTGTTGTGCAGGGGATTCTCAACATTCCATGCTCTTATAGTAGCATTTGCTTCTCTCTACCTCCTGTTGTTATCAGATGAATTTGATGAAAAATCTCATGGTGACCTTATAATAAATAGGACGTCTACTTTATCAGATACGCTATTGGGAGTAAGTTGACATTGAAAGAAGCAGTGTTTGGTTTTCTTGGCATCTCTCACCCTCTGATTAATTAATTCAACTTGTTTGTGTCCAGCTAAAATAAATATTAACTTCTAATCAATGAAACTGTGCTGCAATAAGCATCAACTTCTAAAATAAATATAAACTAATACTTATAGCTAATATTGATCTGATGGATGTCAAACACATGGATGACACATGAAACTGGCACTAGCTTAGGTGGTAAGGGTGCATTGCCATGGTTCCAGTGGCCTAGGTTCAAAGATGGTTGACATGCTAAGTCACAGCAGAAAACTATTATCTAGAAAAGGGTCAAAAAGAGTTCAGTAGAGGTTGATATTTTCCAACTATTGTGAAGAAATAACAGACAAACAAATTTGAAGAACTGAATTTAACATTTCATGTGTTTTATAGGTGCCTTTCCCTAGGATAGATTTCGATACTTTTTAGCTAGCAAGAAAGGAGAAGAAGAATAAATCACACATAGAGATGTTAAGGAAGTCTTGATGCTGTAAGAAGTCGAATAATATAAAATGAAAGGTGGGAGTGGATCATCTTCTCTACAGAATGGCATTTTTAGAACCTTAAGGAAGTTGAAAGGTAAAAATTGGGTTATCATCAACAATTATATATTTTGCGGTGATTCTGTTTCAGAATTGTTGTTTGGTGAAATTGATAATGGAATGCCATTTTAAGTTGTAGTTCTAAGGCCAGGGGGACTATTCTTTGCTTTAGGGCTTAGTAGAGATCTCTTATGAGGAGTATATTTGGTGAAAGCATGAGACTTAAATGGTAAAGACCATGAGGCTCCTGTGGTTTTTTTATGGGGATTTCAGATGTATCCTATTGGAGAGAGACTTATGATTTTTTTTTTTTTGGGGGGGGGGGGGGGGGGATACTTTTTTCATTGGCTTTATAGATGAAAAAACTATGATCCACTCTATGAACTGAAGGCGAGATATGGCAAAACAACCACACAATGCATGATACTACAAGAATGGCTTTTCACATCCTTTTGTTTGTCTGTTGCTATGGTGAGAGATTCATGTAATAGCCTGTGTTTTATATGGTGTGTACTAATACATCAATTTTTGTATAGTTCAACACATTTCACATTTTGTCTGAAATCACAATTTCTTGGTGGTTAATTAGAATATAAGTGTTTGGAGAAAGACTTGGATTTCAATTTTTAGTTCAAATAGCTTAAATAAAATACAGAAGGTACAAATAATTTCTATCGATGAAATTCATGGATGGATTTAAGCCTTATTAATATGTGGATTTGAAATTATTAGGTTATTAATTTTAAATTCATAATTTATTTTGTGGATTTGGAACATGGTCCCACTTTGCTTAATGTGTGGGTAATTTAGAGAGAAAGATACAACCGTACATTTAATGATGGTGAGCCCTCTGTTGATGAGCTGAAATCATTGATTATAAGGTTATTGTTTGAGGGCCTGAAGGTTTGGAAACATTGATGCACGTTCTGTTATAGAGGTTATTGATTCAGTTTCTTTTAAATGGTAATTATTGAGCATTGTAAAATTTTAGAGTGCTTTATGATGTATACACACTATGGACATGAGGCTCCCCTCTTATCAATAAAATTGTGTATTACATATTTTAAAATATAATCATAATTCATTTTGTTGGTGCATAATTCTCAAAACTCGAATCCTCATAAGCTGATAAAATTCATATAAAGTACATTATGTTACTAATTTTTCTTCAAATCCCTTGATTTAATTCATCAGATCCAAATGCAACCTAAGTGTTTGTTCTTATATAATTTTTTTGAATTAATTCTCTTTGAATGGGCATAGAGTTTCCTATACTGAGGAGATCCAACTGGTTTGAATATGGCCTCTCTCAGCTGGGATTTTATTGTGATTCAGAGGACCTCTTTCATAGACGCATTTAAGTTTAACTGCTGCATGTTTGTTAGCGCTCAATATATGGACACTAATATCAGTTCCTTGCCCACCCCCACCCTACCCATCCAACCCCCCCCCCCCCCCAAAATAAAGAAAGATTTTTATTTTTATTTTTTTAAAGGAGCAAATCTGGAGTTAGGCATTGGGATAATGCTATGTATTTTTAATACTATTTTTTTTCTACAGTTTGCTTATTTTTTCCCTTTTGTATACAGTTCTCCCTTGGTTATTTTCTATCAGACTTGGCAATGATTCTTTGGCTGTTTCCAGCTCTAGGTGGTCTGGAGTACGTAAGTTCCCAAAAAAAAAAAAATGCTTGCTTGATATTGTTAATTACTGTATCATTTCTTCAACTAGATTATCTTTTTCTAGAACCAGCTTTTCAACTTTGAAAAAGAATACTTTGAATTCAAAATTTAATTTTACTGGTTGAGATAGAAAAATCAATAATAATAATAATAATAATAGTAATATTATTATTATGCATCAACTGAATCTATAATTGTTGGTCAATAAGTGCATTGAGTCTATTACTCTTTTTCAAAAAGTTCGGAATACTAAGTCGACCAATTTCCTTCATTTCATTTCTTTCTATCAGGTTCTACACCATGGGCTATCCATGTCTTCAATTCTTCTCTCCCTCATAAGTGGTCAAGGACGGATTTACATACTAATGGTTCTTTTCTCAGAGAGCACTACTCCTTTTGTAAATCTAAGATGGTAAAGTTAGCATTTAGAGTTTCCTATTTTTGGGTTGTTGGTTGTCAACCATGGCTTATTGCTGTGAATTCATACTTTCAGGTACTTGGATGTTGCTGGCCAGAAGAACTCCAAGCTTTACACTTATAATGGCATAGCATTGTTCCTGGGGTGGTTGGTATGGTCTTACATAGTCATGGTCTTGGTTTTCTTCAATTGTTAACCAAAAATTATGTGTATGCTAGGTTGTACTATGGGCCTGCATTCGTGTAGATAAAAAAAGTGTTCATTGGCAATGGTAAATGTTCTGGTTGGGTTTAATACAGGCAAAACTGCATACCTTGATGGCAGTTGTATGTCCAATTTAAACAAATGGAAAACATGTACAGATTTTGAACTTCATTATTTTTTCTTTCACATAAATTGTTAGGGATGAAACTCCAACTGTTTGCAAGGCATCTGGTGGTAGCCTATATGATAAATGGAGATGGTTGATTTTGTCAGAGCACAGTTTCATTTTGAGGGGGAGAATCTTTTGTATACATATGGTGTACTTAGTTAGTTTGTTTGTTTGTTTGTTTTGTTTGTTTGTTTTTTTTTTTTTCAAAAAACTTATTTAAAAAGTTCTCATAATAAATTATTGTGGCATAAGGAGTGGAAATTGATTTCACATAATGCCACTACAGGACATGGTATTATGAGAGTAAGCTCACTTATGTAACCCATATAGAACGTTACAAGCTACTTGTATGTGCAAGAGCAGTGATTGTTTAGAGGTTTGGAACATGTAATGCTTGCTTATGTACATGCATGCACGCATTTTGTGCATAACGGTATGTTGAGAGAAAGGGAGGAGGGGGTAATTTGATCACTTATCTTTTATAAGTTTCCACACCATAATGTTGGACTTCATTTCTAAAAATCTGCTCTATAAATTATAAACATATTGTGGTTTCAATATATATAACTGATCCCAAAATGATTTCCTTGTTCCACATTCTTTTTAATGCTTG
This sequence comes from Quercus suber, assembly GCF_002906115.3. NCBI lineage: Eukaryota > Viridiplantae > Streptophyta > Magnoliopsida > Fagales > Fagaceae > Quercus > Quercus suber. The sequence goes on along the minus strand of NW_027070015.1, from coordinate 358,393 downwards.
ATAGTTGTGTTTTGTGTGTTTGCTGCCTCCAGGTTGCAAGGATTTTTTTGTTCATCTTCTTTTTCGCACACATGTTCAGCCATTTTGATCAGGTTTGTCAAAAGCTCCGTGGTTATATTATATTTTTCATACATGTTCGTGTTAACAAGACAATTTTATTTTCCAACCTACCAATTGCTAGTATTTTATTGCACTTATACTATCTTTTAGCTTTTTAGCTTATTTGCTCATGTACAACTTTTAAGGCTTCACTTTTCTAGGTATATTTTAACTAATTTCCAGCAAATAAACTTGCAGCAAAAAGTTACATTCAAGCGGAATAATGTTCATTTAATTAAACTACAATTATTCAACTTCCAACCCATGTTCCCTACTGCTGCCACTTTCTCCTTCATTCCCTCTCTCTCTCTCTCTCTCTCTCTCTCTTGTAGCTAAATAGCTTCTGACATCAATTCACATATTTCTTTTATCTCATATGTTGTACTTCATTCTCTTTAGCAGGGGGAAAAACTGTACTATGTTCTTATCATCTTATGATTATAACTACATTTCATCTATTTTAAATAATTTTTTAAAAGAAAAAAAAATGCCACACATGTTGCATGTGCTCACATCTAGTCAATTGTGATAAGGTTTAAAGTTTTTGTTAAGTTTTGCATATACAATGCCCTTTTAATCAGACCGCTCAGTTGTTGCACATTTCTGACGCATAATGTCGGTAATTTGCTCAAATCTAGATGGTCACTGCATTTGGGATAAATAGCACCAAATACTCCTAAACTTTCCGAGGGTTTCTCCCTGTTTCTTAATCATAGTAAATAGAAATCATGATGATTTCAAGCATTCCTCTCTTTCATGGCTTGAATGGACTATTGCGCTAGATTGCTTGTTGCCAGAATTATAATTATAAACTATCTCTTATAGTTGGGTCCATGATGCTGGATGAAGTTCTCCCCCCCCCTCTTCAAACAAAAAAACAAAAAAGCTGCATCACTTGTGTCGAATTTATAGTATGACGAAATGGAAACCAGGACTTTAATAGTCAAACTCAAATAATTACAACACTGTCTTGGAAGGTTGGCCGGTTACTCTCCCCATTTATCAATATTAGCATTTGAGTTGAACTGTTATTTCTTTATTTCAGGTCAAGAAAATTTTTCCTTTTGGCTTCTACAACTTGCTTGTGGTGTCTCCTGTGTTGGCAATTATGAATGTGTTTTGGTTTTGGAAGATTGTCAGGGGTTTATTAAAAACTCTTTCTAAAGCAAGACACAAGCATTAAGCAGGCAATTTTCCTGCTGTGAGTACCTTCTGGTGAGTTAATTGATTGGAATTACATGCTTTTTTTGTTTTTGTTTTTGTTTTCTTTTTTATTGTTTGGGATAGACCAAAATATAGTTGTGAATTGTATAAAAAAGATGAACTCAAATATGAATAGTGTTAAGAGTTATTTCTTATTATTTTTATATTTTCTTAGGGTCTTAAATTACCTTGAAATTTTTTTAATATTCTAAATTATCAACGCATTGTATTGTAAAACTCATTATAAAATACCATGTGGTCTTACCTCCAATAATTATCACTCTTCCACATTCATGTCCATCATACTGTAATTGCATCTTGCATCATTCTGTGAACTCCACTAAGGTTGCGTTTGGGAACTTAGATTTGGATTTGGATTTGAAATGATTTGAAATTAATAGATTTGAAATCAAGGGATTTCAAATCCATTGATTTTAGAAGTTATTTCAAATCTAAGCATTTTAAATATTGAAAATTCTTGGTGGATTTGTCAAATCCAAATCCTTGACATTTTTTAAACTTCCCAAACAAAGGATTTGGATTTAAGCCCCCTCAAATCCAAATCTAAGGAATCCAAACAGGCCATAAGAGCATTTTGCAAAACTAATTCTACACGGATCAGAATAGCTTGCTTACATTTAAAATAGAAAAAAAATCTAATGCACAAGCTAAGCGCCCCCCCACCCCCTCCCAAAAAGGAGAGAGAGAAGGCTTTGAAAAGGTATCATTGAAGCACATATCTAAACCATGAAGGAGGAGGCATAGCAAGTTGTGCTACTGAATCGGTCTAGGAGAATTTAGCAATGTGAGAGAAATGACACGACAAAATTTAATTCCATCAATCTTAAAAATGTTCTAATTATTCATTGCAAAAAAAACTTTGGTGATGCAATGCTTTGATTTTCTTCAACCTTATGAACACACCAAACTCAAGCCTTGCTCTTGTTTGTGTTGTTTTCTTGGTTATGACATTGAATACAAGGGATGTAGATGTTACAATCATTCCTCTAATCCTTTATGATAGATCGCTATAGTAGAAGAACTCATGCTTTTCTTCAAAATCAAACTTGGCATCTTGTTGAGTTGGCTCTAGGAAGTTTGTAGTTGGTTATAAATGGTTTTACAATTTCAAAAAACTTGATTTGATAGTACAATAGACAGGTATAAAGCTTGTCTTATGGCTCAAGATTTCACCTAGAAGTATGGCATATATTGTGAATAGACATTTGCCCCTATTACTCAACTTACATGCGCTTGTTCCCTCCTTGTTATTACTGCTATCTGTCATTAGTTTCTCTTTCAGATGGATGTCAAAAATGCATTCCTTGATTTTAATGGCAATGTTATAGAAGCAATCTTCATGCAGCCTCCTCCTAGTTTTGAGCACCCACTGCATATCATCTATCGTCTTAAAAAAGCTCTTTATGGCCTCAAAGAAGCCCCTTAGGCTTGGTTTACCAAGTTCAATACTACAATTTCACACCTGGCTTCTCCTCCAATTCTTATGACTCTGTCCTCTTTCTTCAACTCTCAAATAAGGTCTCTGGCTTTTATATGTCAAGGGACTCGAACATTTACATATCCACTGCTTCGAACTGTAGTATCTTGGCACTCATAGCTATTTTCTTCAGTTTTGAGGTCACTTCTTCTAATGATTTTACGATTTCTTTCAAGCAAAATGTGCCTGATCATCTCTCATGTGGGTCTCATTGGTTATAAAAGCTTTCTGAGATGCCTTTTAAATCCAATACCAAGCTTCATGCCTCGAACGGCGAGCCACTTCTTGATGCTAACCTCTACAGACAATTAGTTGGTAGTCTTGTATACATGATTGTTACTTGTGTTCATATTTCACATTAGTGTACTTTTTTTTTCTTTTTTGAGAGGAAATTAACATAATGTGTACTTCAATTGATGTCTACTCCGTGCTTTGTTCACTTTGTTATTGTTCTCAGCATCCAACACTATCTCAAGGACACGTTCGTGGGATTTTCTTCCCCTCTACTAATGATTTAGTCTTATTTACGTGCCTATTCTGATGTTGACTAGGTAGGCAACCCCACTGATTGTCATTCAACCACTGGATATTGCTTGCTATGTGATGCATTCAACCACAAGATAATATGATGTTGCTTAATCCAGTACTGAGGCTAAATATTGTACTTTGGCTGGCACCGCACTACTGAAATCATCTGGTTGTGTTCTCTTCTCGAGGACATGGGAGTCGCTATTTTTTCTATCACTTCAGTTAACTGCGATAATCATATCGCTATTAAGTTTATTTACAATGATGTCTTTTATGAATGAACAAAAAATAATGAGATTGACTGACACTTCAACCATTATCATCATCTTCTTCTTCTTCAAGTTTTTCTCCCAGTTCAACTTGTCTCTTTTGATTAACAGCTTGTCGACAGTTTCACCATGTCCCTTTCTCCTAGTTGCTTCTGCATGCTTCTCACATAGAATTCGGGAGAAATATTAGATCTATTAGGGCCCAGGCAGGCTTGTTGTAAGGCTCAAGCCTGCAAGACAAGTAACCTAGTTCTACTATGATTATAACAGGGTTAGGCTAGTGGCTGCTCCAAATTTTTTTTTCAAGGTGGTCATTAAAAATACTTAATTTTAAAAAATTTATTAATAATAAAACTTGAATATATTAACATCACAAAATAAAAACATATTCAAATACATAAAGTTTTAAAATTTTCTTTTACAAGTTTTCATATTTTAAAATTGTTGTGCGATATGATAGTTTCACTATTAATATTATCAATTACATCTTTTTTAATATACACAACCAAGCAATTATTAAGCTACTGATCTCCTTTTTTTGTTTTTTTTTGTTGAGAGAGTACTAATCTTCTATTTAATTACTAACATATTGCCAAAATAAGTACTAATATAAACAAAATACATTATCTTTTTGAAAGAATGTATCACATAAATCCAACAATTTGGCTAAAGACTAAAGCAAATACTAATAGACTAGCTATCTGAAAAGTGTGCATTTTTTTATATATAAAAAAATAGCAATTTTAAAATATGCTAGTTGAAACACAATTTAAAAAATCACAATTAAATATTTGATTTGAGATTTTAGGCTAATATGTTTGTTTGAGCAATTTTTGAGAAGTGTTATGCCCACAGCATTTTTGTAATACTTTCACAACAAAACTTAGGTTGTAAGTTTTTATTAGTTTTAATTTGAACTTACCACTGAAATTATTTTCTATTCATCAATAACAACCAGTTATTTAGGATTTGTTACGAAAATATTATGAAAATGTTGTGAACATAGTATTTTTTGCATTTTTTTTTTCAACATTCAACGGACAAAATTTTTGGAGAGGTTGAACTTTATTTTTAATGGGCTCAATTGTTATTAAGGGTGTTCAAGTGTCTTTTTTAGAGTGGTCAAGTTTTTTATTTTTTATTTTTATTTAAAATTTTAAAATTATTTATTTTAAAATTTATTTATTATTTTTTGGAGTGGTCAAAAGACCCATGTTAATTTAAAACTCAAATTTTTTAAAGTTATATTAAAAAGAAAAAAGAAAATCAAGGTGGTCCTGTGACCACTCTAATTAACACTTGGCGCCGCCAATGGGTTAGGCTAAGTTTTTCTATAAAATATCCTTTGACGTAAGGTTTTATGATGTGAATGCTCAGTATGCTCTCTTTTCACAAGACTTGTTAACATGGACAAAACCAAGATTTCAAGTTAGGGGAGCCAGAATATAAGCAAAAGAAAAAAAGAAAAGAAAAAAAACTCCAAATAAGTATCCATATAGTATTAACCAATTATCAACTAAGATTCTTAATACATTAAAATGTAATCATCTACCAACAAACACAAAATACACAAAATACATTGTTTCTTAATATATTTCAATAAATTTTTTATAATAATTGTGTTGATAAGCTTATACTAGTTCTTATCTGAACTCATCACTAATATCATTTTTTACTTACTAGTGACAATTTGTCGGTGTCAAATTTTGTACCTACAGACTTTCTCATCTCTCCAATGACATCGCCCACTTTCCCTGAGCTTAATCAATTGTGAGATGGCCCACCTTTTTTTAATCATTGCACAAGGGTGGACCAAACAATGTTACAATGAAACAACAGATGGTAGACTACTATATAAAAGATAAGAAAAGGTGAGTTGGATCCAAACGTCTGATTCGGNACAATTGTAATCATCTATGAATAGAGAACTAGATGCTTTTTTTTTTTCTTTTGAGTTTGGTTTGTAACTGTCGGGCTAATAGGTTTGTTAACTTTTTCTTTTTTTAAAAGTTTTGTTTTTGTTAAGTTTGGGTTGAGTAGTTGCTAGTTGAGTTGGGCTGATTGGAGGGAAGGCCTAAGGTTTGGATTTGGATTAAACTAAAATCGTTAAGAGTGCTTTTGATAGAATCATAAAGATCTCATTTTATTCCAAATCTTAGGGGTAAAACATAGCAATTAAAAATTTGTGAACTAAATCATGATAGTATCAAACTACATGAAAGTAAATTATATTTCCTATAAGATATTAAGACTCCACTTAATCCAAATAGAATAAATTGAAGGATTTAGGTTCACTAATGCTATATTAGTTTCACATGATCTTTATCTTTATTTGTTCCCTATGAGACTTCTATTTATAAGTAAAAATCCAATAGTTTTTCTCCTTCTTAGATTATTAAATTTTTGGGCAAAGGAATATTAGAAACACCAGGAGGTATTAGTTTGAACTACAAAACTCTTGACTATGCTTATATTATTAAGACTCATATAATGGTTTTTGAGTGATATTACTCATTTTGGAATGGATTTATGCTTACCCTTAATGGATATTTATCCACTATTATCCTTCTAATCATCACTCTTCTTACTCTTAACAAGCAGGGATGGACCCAAGCCCCCGCCCCAAATAAATTTTTTTTTAAGGTGGATTATATTTTTCATTTTGGATTCATATTATAGTCAACCACAATGGAGTAAGTTGGTTGTTTAAAAAAAAATGCAAAATTTATTAATTTGAATGAAATCTTAATGTTAATGTTAATCAAAATTTTAAGGGGTCAAATAAAACAATATTGTGAACTAAATAATGATAGAACCAAACCACAATACTTTATTTAAGATCTTCTCACGAAATGAATAATCTCTCATGGCCAATGCTACCACACCAAAAATTTCACAAATATTTTTATAATAATTGTGTTGAAGCTTATACTAGTTCTTTCTGAACTCATTATAATATCATTTTTTACTTAATATGACAATATTGTGGTGTCAAATTTTGTACTAAGACTTTCTTCTCTCTCAATGAATCGCCCACTTTCCCTGCTTAATCAATTGTGAGATGGATGAGTTGGATCCAAACGTCTGATTCGGGTCTGCATCAACCGAGTTTCGCCCATTATATGAGCCCTAGCCTCCTAGCCCTTCCTTTCAGTGCCAAATTGAATTCTATATGATCCACAAATTCAGCACTCAGAAAACTTAGTATTTGGAAGATTTTAGTAATTCAGCCTTATTTATACATGCAAAAAAGAGCAACTTGAACCTTCTAAAGTAGTATACTATGAGACAGTGCCTTGTGTGTAGGATACTACATTCGTTTCCTGCAGGACAATCATACTGCCAAAACTTGAATTGTTAATGTTAAAGAGTTCTTAACATATATAGCATGAATTGTTGCCCTTGTATCAGTGGCGGCTCCTCTTTTCTTTTTCTTTTTTTCTTTTTTTATTTTTATTTTTCTTTTTATTTTTTTAAGAGTGTTCCTTAGGAAGCATAAATTACCCAATCTTATTTTTTATTTAAGCTTTTAGGTAATTAGGTTTGATTTAATGTTATTAATTTCATTTTGTTCCAGCAGTATCGGCCAAAAAATATCGTGCCAGTAAACAAACCGGAACAGTAACTCACCCTATTCCATTTCAGAAAAAATTTCGGGTCATTCCGGTCTATTTCGAGTGTTTTAGGGTGTTTTGGTAAATACCGGCCAGCACTAAGTTTATGCTTAAATTTTTTTTCTTCTTAAAACCAAAACAAATTTGCATTCTGTAAACCAAAAAACCTCAAAAGGAAAAAAAAAATGAAAAGAAAATAAATGAATAAAGGTACCTATATAGCTAAAAAAAAATCATATCGAGAAATTTGATACTCAAAACTTGAGAAAAGGCATTGCCGCACTGGTACTAGTAGAAGACACAGAAGTTATGAACAAGGAAGAAGGCAAAACTTAGATGTGAAAGTATAGATGAAGATGTGATAAAATTAAAAAGTATGAAGTGTAAAAATCGAGGAGACAGAAGACGTGGTTAAAAATAATCAAGAAAAAATAATAAAAAATGAGAAGTAAGTAATATATGTCTAGTGAGATGAGAAGTAAGTAACATATGTCTAGTGAGAAAAAGTAATACTATAATAAAAAAAATAGTAAAATGTTGAAAATTGTGTTGTATTAAACAGTGTGTTAAGTCGAAAGAATCAAGCTACTGCCTAACCTGTAGCAGTTTTATTATAATTTTTTTTTTAGATTTTATTCAAAAAAAAATTTTTACTTAAGTTTTTCCTTTTTTCTTGAAAGACTCAATATATATATATATATATATATATATTTTACTCAAAACTTGCATCAACCGAGTTTCGCCCATTATATGAGCCCTAGCCTCCTAGCCCTTCCTTTCAGTGCCAAATTGAATTCTATATGATCCACAAATTCAGCACTCAGAAAACTTAGTATTTGGAAGATTTTAGTAATTCAGCCTTATTTATACATGCAAAAAAGAGCAACTTGAACCTTCTAAAGTAGTATACTATGAGACAGTGCCTTGTGTGTAGGATACTACATTCGTTTCCTGCAGGACAATCATACTGCCAAAACTTGAATTGATAATGTTAAAGAGTTCTTAACATATATAGCATGAATTGTTGCCCTTGTATCAGTGGCGGCTCCTTTTTATTTTTATTTTTTAAGAGTGTTCTTAGGAAGCATAAATTACCCAATCTTATTTTTTATTTAGGCTTTTAGGTAATTAGGTTTGATTTAATGTTATTAATTTCATTTTGTTCCAGCAGTATCGGCCAAAAAATATCGTGCCGGTAAACAAACCGGAACAGTAACTCACCCTATTCCATTTCAGAAAAAATTTCGGGTCATTCCGGTCTATTTCGAGTGTTTTAGGGTGTTTTAGTAAATACCGGCCGGCACTAAGTTTATGCTTAAATTTTTTTTCTTCTTAAAACCAAAACAAATTTGCATTCTATAAACCAAAAAACCTCAAAAGGGAAAAAAAAAAAATGAAAAGAAAAGAAATGAATAAAGGTACCTATATAGCTAAAAAAAAATCATATCGAGAAATTTGAGACTCAAAACTTGAGAAAAGGCACTGCCGCACTGGTACTAGTAGAAGACACATAAGTTATGAACAAGGAAGAAGGTAAAACTTAGATGTGAAAGTATAGATGAAGATGTGATAAAATTAAAAAGTATGAAGTGTAAAAATCGAGGAGACAGAAGACGTGGTTAAAAATAATCAAGAAAAAATAATTAAAAATGAGAAGTAAGTAATATATGTCTAGTGAGATGAGAAGTAAGTAATATATGTCTAGTGAGAAAAAGTAATACTATAATAAAAAAAATGATAAAATGTTGAAAATTGTGTTGTATTAAACAGTGTGTTAAGTCGAAAGAATTAAGCTATTGCCTAACCTGTAGCAGTTTTATTATAATTTTTTTTTTAGATTTTATTCAAAAAAATTTTTTTTAAAAAAAAAAGGCTTGCATTTAATTCACTTGGGAAAGCGCCTCGGAGAACGAGATTATTATTGTGTCCAAAGCAAAGGAACTGAATTTGGCTCGTGCCTCCAAAAAGGCTCGTGCCTCCTTGTATGAAAAGAAGGATACAACATGTGATAACCCTAACGATGGGTGTTTGTTGAAATTTCACGAACTGAGTACAATATATTTCACAACTAATTTCACAAATATTTATACAATACTTTATTAATATAAATAATAAAATAAAATTCATATAATAATCAATAATATCCTATCAAGTCAACAATTATAAAATATATTATGAAAAATTTTGTTCTATCTTACTCTTCAAAAAGTCTAAGGGTCCTTTGGATACTAATTATTTTGCTAAAGTTACTAAAAATGATTGTTCTAAAACACTTAGCAAAATAATTTTTAAATGTATAAATAATATCGTGGACCATTTTTAATATTTTTAATAGGTAAACAATAATGAACAGTGCATAAATATGCACGCATGTCATAAACAGTATTTTTTGTCCCACAAAGTCAGCAAAAGCGAGAGAGAAAAAAAAAAAAAGCAGAGAAAATGCACCGCAACTAACTACGCTATCCAAACCCTCACTAAGCTCTACTACAAGAGTCCCATGATGAAATTTGTATACACCAATCCATGAAATGTTTTGTGAGTATAAACATCCGCAGATAATACCAAAATAGCATCCGGCTGCTGTCAATTTTTACGTAATACTCTAGCTAGCTTAGCTGACGTACTTGGGATGACCACAGCAATAATATTCGCTTTAAAGGTAACGCCTTTCAGAGCTTTTAATACCAACCACATAAAAAAACGCCTAATGCAACAAAATCATCTCAGTGACTACCGCTCAAATAGCATGCCCTTGAGGACTCATCATTAATCAGCTCCATATGATATAGTGCCCATTTAGCTGGAGCCCAATCTGAATAAACAAGAATATCCCAAAAAAAAGAAAATATGACAAACTAACTTTTGCCTCTACACAAACCATCTACTCCATAATAAAAGAATCCATGATTCAGTTTAGTTCAGCATCAGCAACATCATCATCATCATTATCAGCAGCAGCAGCAGCAGCAGATGCATTTAAAAGGTTCGCTATACAGGAGAGATGACGCCGTTACCCATATCCATCAATCGTGGCTAAGGGCGCCGGCGTCATTTCCCCTGCATAAGGAACCTTTCTTGTTGAAGAAGNTTAGATTTTATTCAAAAAAATTTTTTTACTTAAGTTTTTCCTTTTTTCTTGAAAGACTCAATATATATAATATATTATATATATTTTACTCAAAACGATAGAAAACTTTATTGAAAACGAAATAATTATCTCTGTAATTTGACAAGTAATGTGGAACCAAAGGTTGGTGTTTTATATCCTTTTGTGTTGCTATATTTGTATCGTGCAACGTTTTTTTCTTTGTGTTTAAATGCTGCTTTTGCATGCCTTGTGGGAGTTGTATGTGCCTATTCAATTGCTATTTATGAATTGTTGTTTACATGAGCTCTGAGTCATGCGCAGACTAGGTCACCCTTCTTCAGCTTTTGGGGGGCAGAAAATAGCCGTGCAATATGTTATATGTGTACCCAGTACCCACATATACTCCCGAAGTTCTGACTTATGCATGTCAATCAAAACGTGACCTTGAAAGGTGGTACCTAGTGCACAAGGCCAAAGCTACTCACATCTAGAAAATTTGGAAAAGGTGATTACCTCTACTTTTAGACAATAATTCGACTTGAGCCTGCAACATTCGGTTCTTGATAGAATGAACCTTTTATTGCTATAAACACATGACCTTGATTCTACCTTGTTCTTTTGACAACCTTAGCTTCAGCTGACTTTAAACATCTCACTAATGAAGATGAATTCTTCTTGTTGCTTGACTATCATCTGAAAAAGTGATTGAAGTTTTAATAACGAGTAGTGTTACTGGTACCACAGTTTTACAATAATTCACAACAAAACGTAAGTGACAAGTTATTGTTAGTTCTCATTTAAGCCAACTACTAATATCACTTTTTTACATATCATTAATAACTTGTCATTTAGGCTCTGGTGTGAATTTTTGTGAAAATATTGTGTCTCATAACTTTACTCATTAATAATTAGTGCAAGTATAGTAAAAAGTATTGTAACTTTAATCTTCAATTATTACTTCAATGATTAGTGTAAGTATGGTAAAACCAAGAGTCTATTCAACATCCTTTTTATAAGGAGAAAGACGCTCATCTAGAAAAAGTACTGGTAAGGACTTTTTTATTATTGTTATTATTATTATTATTATAAAAGGTTAAAAAGTATACTTTTTACCCTATCAACATTTACAACTCACATAAAGATGGTAATTACGTGGCATAATCGTTAATTGAACCAAATCCTGGAACAAGGGTATACATAATCCTAAGAGGGTATAACAAATATAGATTAGAAGATATAGTGCAAGTATGGTAAAACCCAGAGTCTATGCTTGGAATTTCATTTTTAGGACAAAGACACTCATCCTAAAAAGTACTTGCAAGGCCAAAAAAAAAAAAAAAAAAAAAATTAATTATTATTATAAAAGGTTTAAAAAGTTTTTTTTTTACCTATTGAATTTTACATCTCACATCGAAATTGTAATTGCATGGTGTAATAGCTAATTGTACCTGATCTCAATCCTTTTATGATAATTGGTTAGGTTTATGTCATGAGAGGTTCAAATCTCAGATTTCCACAATAGACTTTACTAGTTGAGCTAATTGGAATTCACAAATTGTTAATGTTAAGACTTTTTTTTAGGGGGATTTAATGTTAAGACTTGATTGTAATGTTTTATATTTGATGGTTTATATTCTCAATATATACATATATATATATATATTTGATGGTTTATAGTGAGAGAAATACTATATTCACAACATTTTCACAATAAATTCTAAGTGGTAGGTGTTGTTAATTGCTATTACAGATGAACAAAAAAGTAACTAAAGTAGTGATTTTAAATTAGAACCAGTTTACTACTTATAATTTGTTGTGAAAATATTGTAGACATAAAACTTCTTTTGTAGTAATGCTCACTCTAATTTATTTACTAAAATAGTAGAATAAATCTTTATTTTTTATTAATTCTTTTTAATATGGAAGTTTTTTATTTTCGTGCCGTGTTTTTAAGTTAGGTTTTTTCAGGTGCATCATTGGATACCTAAGAAACACATGCACGGCATAATGTCCACATGGTTGCCTATGTGTCCGTGCAATGTCTGTTGGCAATTTTTTTTTTAGTTTTTACAACGTAGTGCAATCTGAAGTGTTGATCAAGCTTTAGGACTATAAAATTGTGATCAATCTTTCTCTCTCTCAATTTGAAATGCTAGAGTTTCTTATTTCTCTCAGTCTTTCTTTCTCACTACAATTTTAGTACTCTCTCAATCTGTTTGATGTACTCAGAAAGGCTTTGGGATAGGCTAGTTGGTGCTCGTATTGGCTTGTCAATGATCCTCTCTCCTCGATGACGAACTCTATCAGCTACGAAGCTACTCTTGATCTATAATATTTTGCTTTGATAGAGGGAGAGAAGAGAAAAGTAGAGTAAATGACAGGAATATGATTTAATGAAACTTGTTTGGATTTTTTTAAGAGGGGAGGAGGAGGAATGTGAAGGATTTGGAGGGTTATAACCTTTTTTTTTTCCTCTTCTTGAGAAGGACCTAAGTAGGGCTCATTTTAATTCTCCCAAATTGAAAATATTTGGAGGGGGAGTGGGGTTGAGGAGATTAGAAAAAACTGAAATGTCAATTTATATTATTTCTTTAAAATTACTACCTTCGTCCCATTTTTTTTGTCATCTATTCCATTTTGAGATGTCCTAAAATATTGTCATGTTTCTAAAAATAAAAGTCATTAATTTATTAATGTTCCTATTATATCCCTATTAATTTACTAATTCAATTTTTTTATAAATTTTTTTAAGGGTAGTTTTGGAAACTTATACATTTTTAAAAGATAGACAAGACAATAAATGACGTTCCCTTAAAAAGTTTAACTTTTCAAACAGGACAAAAAAAATGGGACGGAGGGAGTAATAAAAATAAAATCATAATTGTCAATTTATATGAAATTATCCTCCTCTTTCTTCTCTCTTTACTTAATTTTTAAAATATCCAAATAAGGTAGAGAGATAACCGTTCACCTCAACTCTCATTTACTCTCCCCTCCTTCCCCTCTACTCCCCTTTTCCCTCTAAACTTCCAAACGTAGTGTAACTATTTCTCTGCGCAACTTCTCAACTCTCTCACATTCCTCCTTTCTACGCCCTACCCATCAAGGCCATTACCCAAAGACAATTAAGTTAACATTAAAGTATCTCTTAATTTATAGTACTATTTTATATTATAACATTAAAGTACAATATGCATTGTATAGCTTGCGTGTATACATTTTTAATAATGCTAGAGGCACAACAAAAGGCAGAAATCACATTTTTGTTTCTACATTTTTAGGCAATTTCCACTTTGGTCTCCAGATTTTATTTTTACCACTTTTAGTCCCTATCCTGAAAAACGCTCTTTGTTTTGGTCACTCTCGTTACATCAAAGACAGTAAATGCACATGTAGCAAACAACAGAATTAAAAAATATTAAAATAATATCCACGTGTCATTGCAAGCTCCACATAGCTTTCCCGCCCTTAGTTAGTCCCATTCCCGCATGTAGGAGGTCATGTGGCCCTCACGTGACTTCATAATCATCTGCCCATTAATAACCTGGATCAACTTCTCGCCAAATTCAGAAATACCTAACCCCCAAATTAAACTCCTCGCCACGAACTCAACTCCTTGCTCACAACACAACCCAAAAACATTTTCAACTCAATTGCTCTCATGGGCCCAACCCAATGCTTCTACTCTGAGAAACCCATTTTGGTTGTTTCGTGGACACCTGAGAACCCTGGAAGAAGGTTCAACAGGTGTCCAAATTGCTGAGAAGTCCATTTGGCACCCATAACTCTGTTTCCAGTTTTTTGTTTCTATCACTCAATTCTTTGATTTTTGAGTTATAAGTTATGGAAATTGAAAATACATTTTAGGCTATTTTCAGTTTCCATAACTCTGTTTTTAATGGCATTTTCATAATTATACACACACTGAGAGTCCCACAGTCAAACCTTTTGCTCTCTCCCACACACGTTATCTTCTTTTCTTTTTCTTTTTTTGTCTTTCACGCTGGGTCTGGGACACACCTCTCTGCTATCTCTTCTTCTTCTTCTTCTTCTTCTTTTTTTTCTTCTTTTCTTTCCTTTCCTTTTCATGTTGGTTTCTGGGTTTGGTTGCAAAGGTTTTTTTTTTTTTTTCACTGGGTTTCTGGGCTTGGGTTCTCTCTCTCTCTCTCTCTTAAAAAAAAAAAAAAACCCTAGATTTCTCAATTATAAAAAAGAAAAAAGAAAAAAAAGAAGCAAACTCAAATCCATTAGTCGGGTCTTTGTCAGTTACAACCACACTTCAGCAGCAACACCATAAACCCACCAATCAACAGCCACTGTGGAAAGCCATCCACCACCGTCAATGAACAAGTCGTCTCGAACCTAGTCCACTGATCTATGGATGAGAGAGAACAAATATATTAAAAAAAAAATCCTAAAGATGAAGGGGAAAAAAAGGATGGATTTCCAAACGAAAAAAAAGAGATAAGTTCAGGGGAGGCAGAGAAAGATGAAGGGAAAAAAATGAAAGGAAAAAGGAGAGGCAGAGAGAGTTATTGGGGGCTGTGGGTGTGTTAGGCATGGGTCCCACAAATAGTTTGAAAAATATTGAGTGATGGTAGCTGAGTGATGGTGCCAAATGGGTGTGGTATTTTAAAGTGATGAGTGATGAGTGACGGAAATTGAGTGATGAAAAAAAAGCATCCAAACAAGCCCTCAGTATCTATCTCTCTAACTCTAACTTTGCAAACATATTTCATAGTTTATCACATTCAATATTGTGGTCCCTGATAAATAATAGTAAAACGCAATACAGACAATCAATGCAAATATCAACACAAAGATTCCATGGTTTATCAAAGTCAATATAGTGGCCCCTGATAAACAATAGTGACATACAATACAGACAAACAATGTAAATACCAACAAAATATTCCATTGTTTATCACAGTCAATATTATGGCCCATGATAAACAAAAGTAAAACAAATAGAGTTTTAGATACCAAAAGCTATAAATAAAAGTAACACACAACAGCCAAACAATGCAAATTCCAAAAATATTCCACTATCACAGTCAATATTATGTCCACTACAAAAGCTATAAAGGGAGGGTGGAAGAGAGAGAGAGTGTGTGAGACGTAACGAGAGAGAGAGAGAGAAAGAGAGATAGAGATAGAACCTAGTGCCTTAGACTGAAATTCCAGAGCAAGAACAAAACACATCTCAGAATTCCCAAATTCTCAAAACCCAAAAGTTGAGATTGAGACCTAAACCGATTACCCAGCACTTAAAAATAGCATTCATAAGAGAGAGTGTAAGGTTGAATTTTATCAACCATTTTTGTTGGCTTTATTCCATGCCAATTTTCTTGTAATTCAGTATTTAGAAACCTTGTATTTAGGTGGGAATCATGTAAGGATAGTGTGTGAGAGATTGTGAAGAAAAACTCAAAAGTGTGCAACTCAGCAAGGCCTTGCGACTGGATCTCGCGGCTGGTATGCGGCTTGGAAGTCGCTAAAGGAGGCACGCGTGTGAAGCATGTAGAGGAGCTAAAGAGTCACGCCAACTGGAGCACTACAGAACAAAACTTTTAGTCTGGCCATTCTGTTAGTTCGCGACTTAGACTCGCAACTCAGTTATGTCGCGAGGCCAAGTCGCCAGACCACTCTGCTTGGAAAAAACTGACCTTTTGCATTCCAAATACACACCAGTATAAAAATTCGTTATACCCACGAAATGTAGAGAGTTTTCAGAGAGAATTTTGAGAGAGAAACCTAGAGGAAAACAAGATTGACTCATTCACAATCTTCATCCTTTGATTCTCTAAATTCCTTTACTCTCACCCTCTCCATTGTTACATACTCGAGAGGTACATTTAGCCAAATCATTTTCTCACCATACTCATATCTGTGAGAAAGCTTGTTGGTTCTTGGAAAGCTGTTATGAAGGGACCAATTGATATTGGTTAATGCTATGGGCTATAGCGGAATCCGGTAAGCTAAAGAAGAGAAAGGTTCAGCGTAACCTTGTTGAAGCAAGAAGCTTGAAGGGCTTAGGTACACTGGGTAGATTAGGCTTAGAGGGTCTTCTACTAGTTATGTATCCCAACTTTATTCTTTAGTGGATTATTGACCGCTTGGAGGGCGGCGAAGAGATTTTACACCGAGAACTTCAGTTTCCTCTTTGATAACACATCGCTGTGTTGTCTTTGTGTTTGCATCTCTCTTCCTTTAATCTTTGCCATTTAATTTTTGCTGTGGTTGTGGTTTTATTTGGTTTAGATTGTCTTATCAATTCCGTTTTAGCTTATTCTCATTTTTTTATGTACATTGTTTGATAATGAGCTTGAATTGGTAATTTGTAAATTGGGGGTCTAAACATTCAAGGGTGTTTTACACACATTTTGAATATTTAGAGAGAGAGAGAGAGAGAGAGAGAGAGAGAGAGAGAGAGACATAATGAGAGAGAGAGAGAACCTTTGCAATCTGCCTTTCACAAACACAGAGCTGCTTTGAGATAGGAACCATAGCTACAATCACTCTGAAGCTATCTAGGTAAGAGGTTAGGGATTGTGCTTGTTGATTTGGGGTTTTTTGGTTTAGAAAGAATGTCATGTGAGGGCCACGTGACTAACTAGGGCTGGGAAAGTCACGTGGAGCTTGTAGTGACACGTGGACATTATTTTAATATTTTTTAATTTTGCTGTTTGCCATGTGTGTATTTTTTGTCTCTAATGTAACGGCAAGTACCAAAACGAGAAGCGTTTTTCAGGATAGGAACTAAAAACGGTAAAAATAAAATCTAGGGAGTAAAATGGGAATCACCTAAAAATGTAGGGACGAAAATGTGATTTTTCCCTACAACATAATGATAGGTATTTGGAAAGTTGAGAATCAATTACTGAAGCTAATTCTATTACTAAAGTCAAGTAGTTAGTGAATTAAAGGGAAAAGGTTGAGTTGTCAAGATGACAGTTATGAGGGAAGAGTTAGTTAGTTAAGAAGGAGGAAGTTAGTTAGTTAATGAGGGTTGTATGTGACAGTATAAAAAGGAATTGTCAAGCATTGTACAGAATCATTTTAAAAGTAATAACACTTCTCTATATTCTTTTCTCTGTTATTCTTCTACTCTCTCTCTCATTCATCTTCTCTCTTCTCCTTACTCTGTTAGTCTCTTAATTCTGGAGGACCTGTTTCCTTTGAAGAAACTACCAAATTGTTAATATTGATAAGAACTAATGAGTCCCTATCACAAAAAACCCAAAAATTTTACAACATTCCTAAATTAGCTTGCCAACTTATACATGGACCCACCATAATCCGTCAATTTTATTTTTTATTTATTTTTTATGATGTTGCTATTTTGAGGATGTTGTGAAATAGTTGCCATTCTTGTGACTTTTTGTTGTAACCATTGCCCACTTACCATTCATATCGTTTTTTTTAGAACATGGTTCATATTTTTTCTTGTCAAAAAATGTTAAAGTTGAAAATTTTTATTAAAAAAAGATTATAAATTAATATGATAATAAATATGGTTAGTGTCACTTCAATAATGTAATAAATAAATGTTAAATTAAATTAATATGATTGACAACATATTAGTTTGTAAAACTTAGATGGTAAAATTTGTAGTATCCTTAGTATTGTCTTTTGTGTTTTCATTTTATTTTACATTTAGTTTTGATAATATTGGTTTGTTATATGTTTGGTTATTTGATAATAGTAGTTTGAGTAGTTAAATTAAATTATTGTTATATGCTGGTTTATGATGTATATATATTTGTTAATAGTAGCATGTGTGGGTAAATTCACTCTAATGGCTTGTTTGGAAGTTTAGAGAGGGAGGAGAGTTGAGGGAAGTAGAGGGGAGGAGAGTAGTGGAGAGGAGAGTAGAGGGGAATGGTTATCTTCCACCTTGTTTGGACGTTTTTAAAATTAGTAAAGGGGAAATGAGTAATTAGCCCTTCCTCTTGTTTGGATGTTTTAAAAATTAGGATGGAAAGGAGAGGAAATGATTTAAATAAACAAATTTACCCCTATTTGAAAATGGACTTGCAACATTAGTCTATGATTAATTTGTTAGATTAAATAATTATGACAATAGCATGTGTAAGGTCGTAATTTGGCTCCCAAGCCCAAGGGATGGATGGGTTTCAGCCTAAAAAGCCCAATACAATAAATTTGTAGAGAGTGGATTGGAAAACTAGGCTCTAATGAGTTAGATAACAAGTGTAGTGGATCCAAATGGCAAGAAAGTAAAGATAGACTGATTTAATCTAAAGAAAATCGTCATTGCCACAATCCAAGGAGATCAACTCTTGTATATATTTCTTTTGAATTTGATTACAAGTATCGTTCTTGTTGCTATAGTGTTTTACTCTTTTTTTTTTTCGATCCCCTTCCATCTAGGTCTCCTTTCTATTTTATTCTCTTTTCTTTCTTTCATCTCCACCCTCCACGTGTACATTAAATTGCTAGTGTTGATCCTTATCCCATCAGCACCTTCTTGAAATCTTTGGGAGTAGCGGTAAGGCTGAAAAGTACTGGTCAAATATCACTTCCTTATTAATGTGGCCAAAGAGTTAGCTACAGAGCATTCAATGCGGTGGTAGCAGTTTTCTCTTAGATATTTCACAGATCCATTTGTCATGTACGTTCACGATGCATATCCTTATCAATAAAATTTCTTGGAGTGTTACTCTGGATGACAAAACACACTTTTTGACCTCTGCTTCGTTTAGCCGAGGAGATATTCCTCATCAGCCTACCTTCCCCAGTCTTTTCATTCGTAGCTGGCTCATGGAGTTCTGAATCTTACATCTTCATTACTGTTTATCTGTCCTCAGTCCACTAAGCGTCCTCAGACAAGGCCTAAGACTCAACATATATTCTTGGGCCCCTTATCCCTACAGCATGCAATATTTTTTTTTGATAATTTTTTTTTCTGATGTGAATTAAATAATCAACATTGGTCTATGATTAAATATTTTTTCTGCTTTTTTATTATACTAAAAAGGGATAATTACAGTAAACCCACCTGGGGTATGGCCCGTTTTCACTTTGCCTACCCGTGGTTCAAAACTTATCACTTTGCCCACCTGAACTTCAATCCGTTACCCATCCGTTACCCACCTCACCCTCAGACGTTAGAACAACACAATTTATTAAAAATCAGACATAACACGGATCAAAAACACGAACCATTGAATCTTTTCCTCATGAACACAAGAACACAACATTTGTAAATATATTTCAAAATTTTCAGTTACACATCAAAACCAATTAAATCCTTTGAATCCAAACCAAAAATCCCTCTCATTTTTCAATCCACTAGCAAGCCAAAATCAAATAAAACCCACAATCAAAAAAAAATTTGAAACCCATGAAGTGTTTCCACCCACTCCACCACCACCACCATCAGAACCCACAACTCAGCACCACCACCACAAGCCACAACCCATAACCCCACAACCTATAACCCCACCATAATCAAATCATTATCAAACCCACAACCCAAAAGCAAAAAAAGAAAAGAAAAGAAGAAAACCCATGAAGCAAAGATAGTGGTCAATCCGAGATCGATCTCCATTTTGGCCAAAATGGACACCGAGACTTGGATGGAGGCCGAGATGGGTTAGAAGTTTCGAACCCCAACACTTGTTCGCCGAAGTAGAACGGGTCTAGTAGTGTTCAGGAATTCACTAGCCAATCACCTGGACTTGGGAATGGGAATGGGAGTAACAACCAAGTGGAGTGCGGTGAAGTCACCTCCACATGTTTGGGAAGTAACTCGAGTTCGAGTTCAGACGAGGCATTGAGCCACCACGGTGACAATGACACTTCTCACGATGCTGATGCCTTTGTCTCGGCCTCTGCCTCCGGTGCTATTGAGACGTCCTGAGTTGTGATGGAAATTCCCAAGGATGTTCGGTCTACTGGAATAAGGAAAATTACATTTAAGGAAGAACTTGTGAAAAGAAGCATGATTAAAATATCCAAACGGAGAAAAGATAGGAGTCCCAAAACATGCTGTATGCTTGGTGTGTTACATAATGACAGTAAATTTGGTTGCCCAATTCTTAATTCAAAACCCTCACTTTTTGATTCTTGTTATATTTGTTTTTGCCTAAAAATGTGTTTTTCTGATGGCAAACAAAGAGGTGGGTTACAAAAGGCTAACGGAACTAACCTTAAGTGGGCAAAGTGATAAGTTTTGAACCACGGGTAGGCAAAGTGAAAACGGGCCATCCCAGGTGGGTTTACTGTAATTATCCCTACTAAAAAAAAAAAAAAAACCATCCTTAATTGATAATAATGAAAATAAGAAAAAAATGTTCGGTTTGTTTGTTTACTAAAAAAATCAACAAAAAATTGAATTTTGAGTGTTTCTTTCATTTATTATTATTATTTTTAATATTTTTTTTATTTTGCTTAGGACGTGAATTTAATTTTTTGAGGATTCGGAGAAGAATTGAGATCCAAAAAAACAAAAAAGTTAGGGAGAGTGAATCTATGAATTAACTCAAAAAATAAGATCCTACTATGTAATTTAAATTCAAGTGTTTGCTCACTTACCATTCAAAAAAGAAAGCAACTCAAAATTCTCAAGAGAATATCCTTGCTAAATACTGAGCAATAGCACACAAATTTCAACCAAAACAAATGACAATAATTTCTCAAAAAAATGCAGAATTTCACACACTGAAACATTTTTTTTTCCATGACCATACTTATCCGTTTAGAAACCAATGCCACTTTGAATCATGACATGAGATACTGGAATTTGCCAAACATAGAGCCCATTGAGAATGCCTTGTCCATCTAATTAATAAAGCAATTTTTTTTTAATCTGTTCTTTCGCTGTTTGGATGCCAAGAAAAAAGAAAAAAGAAAACTTCGTATGTGTATGTGCATGTGCATAACAAAGCTCCGCTTCGATTTTCGTAAGATTTCATTTATTTTTTACTATCTTTGTTTTCTCAACAGCCAAACGGTGATACAATTGTACTCTATATGTAAATCTTACTCTATTTAATTTAGGTGATCTGATTGGTTTGTTTTTGTTCAAAGTAGGTGATATTCATTTCTGTCAACTTCAGATAGATGAGATTTTTTTTTTTTTTTTTGGCTTTATTTGTTTTCTCAGCAACCAAACTGGGGATAGGTGTACTAGATTTGTGAATTTTACTCTGTTCGATTGGATTGTTTTGGTTCCTATTCTTGGATTTTGAAAATTGATCAATTTTGTTTTGTTTATATCTTCAATCATGAAGCAGCATGTTGATCAATTAAAAATAATATACAATGACTTGGTGTTGTGTTTGATTCCTGAGAATATGCTTGATCGTCTTTTTGATTACTGAGGAAAATAATTTTTTAATTAATAGTTATTGAGGAAAATATTAAGGAAAAGAAAAGAAAAGAAGGATCTATGTTAATTTTTTGGTTTGTAATTTTGTTAATTTAAAAAGGGTAAATTGGAGAATTCATTTGATCAATAATTTATCTACTCTACTCTCCCTCCAAATCTCTCCAATTTTGGGGAATTAAAAATGAGGGGTTATAGGTAGTTGAAACCCCTCCAAACCCCTCCTCCTCATTCCTTAAAAGACTTCCAAATAAGGTAATTGAATTACTCCCCTTCCCTTTACTCCACTCCCCCTCTTTTTTTTAACATCCAAACAGAGCATAATTGTTTGGTTGTATTGATTCCATATACTTCGCAATATTTAATCCTTTTAAAAAAAATTGGCTATATAACTAGTAATAAAACTTAATATTTAGATTTCAATGTGTGACTATGTGAGTAATTTATGGGGAAAACATCTACAATTGATGCTTTTATTATATAAAAAAAAGGTGTTCAAGATTTAGAGGTTAATTACTACTAAGTTTTTAAGAAGAAACTTCCTCAATTTTTTTTTAAGAATAATGCTAGAAATACAGAGTTTTTTACAAAATTTTTATAAACTACCGATATGGTGAGTACTTATTAGTAAATGAAAAAGTGATTTTAATGTTGAGCCTAGATGAAAACCAATAAGAAGCTGGTCACATCAACAGTTTGTAAAAATGTTGTAAAATAATTTATACCTGTAACATTACTTAATTTTTAACCCTAAATACTGAAACTTTACATGTTGAATATTGTTTTTGATGGGACATGTTGAATACTTTTTTTTTTTTTGAGAAGAAAGACGGTCAACTTTATTACGAAAAACCAACAATATCAGCTAGCTAGTACAAGAGAAACAAAGGGTGGTGGAACAGTCTCCATCCACATCGAAAAATCAGAAATACTAATGGAATGTCTCGCTAAGTTATGTGCTACCTTATTACCCTCTCTCTTTACATGAGAGTAAAGTAATTGATTAAAAAAACTGGCATTACATATGATATCCTCAATTAATAAACCAAAGGAAGATAGGTAAGTGCTATTATTTCTCAAAGCATTTGACAACACCTAAAAATTCATTTCCAGTATTGCTCAACTAAAACCTAACTCAACTGCAAACTCAAGGTCTGTTGAGGCAGCCAATGCTTCAATCTCCATGGGCGTGTACTGCTGTGGTAGGAGTTTAGACATTGAAGCCATGACTAAACCATTGTTATCTCGAATCACTACGACAATGCTTGATTTTTCCTGCTACTTAAAAATAGCTCCATCGTAATTTATCTTTACCACTTTTGGACTTGGAGGACGCTACTTAGCCCGAAATAAAGTGAGGTCAGGTCGAGTGATGGAAGGCGCAAGATGGGTCATTGCAAACTCAGCTACACGCTCTTTTGCCGACGACGGAATCTGATGGACACTTATGTTTGGTTGGCTCATATGCACCTGGTTCCTTTGAGTCCAAATTAACCACATCGATGTGGCAAACAGCTCCAAATTGTGATCATTTGTAATGAGCCATGAGAGCAATTCCTTAAATCCACAAAGGTATGTCGTCTTCGGCAATGCCAAAATGGTTCTTCTTCCTACACCACATCCAATTTGCTGCAAGTCTAGAGAGCATGAAGAGCTGTTTTGGATACTTGTTTGCAGCAGTCACATGTTGGATTTTTGATGATAATTCGCCTCACCAGATTTTCCTTAGTTGGCAATGAATTCCTGCAAGCTCTCCACACTAAATTCTTGATTTTGTTCGATACCTGAAGAGACCAAATTGTCTGTCATAAAACCTTGTCATACACCATCTGTTCTTCATCCCACTCGATCTATGTTTCAGCCTTCAAAAATCTGTATCCAGACTTACTTGTATAAACTCCGTTGCTAGTGAAAGGCCAAAATAATGTGTCTTCTGCCTTGCACCTTGAGAGTGGAATTGACTTGATCAACTTAGCTTCTTCTGGGGTGAACAAACCTTCTATCAAACCATGATCCCACTGCTTTGTGTCTTCCTTAATCAAGATCTCTACTTTAGTATCAGCCATTATGTCCACACTAGGTGATAGAACTTGTGGCATGTTTTTTCTTGGCAGCCAGTGGTCTTGCCATATACTCACTGCCTTCTCATTCCCAATCCTCCATTGGCAGCCCCTAGCAATACCTCCCTTCCATGTAAGATGCTCTTCCAAGCATGAGAGCCACTACTTGAATGTTTAGCCTCCATAAAGGTGCAATTTGGAAAGAAGCGCGCCTTAAAACTTTGTGCAACAATGAATCCCGGTTTTTCAAATGTCTCCATGCTTGTTTAGCTAACAAGGAGTCATTGAACATAGCTATGTCCCTAAACCCCATACCTTCCTCGAATTTTGATTTAGTTAGTTCCTCCCACTTCAACCAATGGATCTTTCTTTTTTCTCCTCTTTGTCCCCACCAAAATTTCTTGATCATGGTTTCAATTTCATGGCAAAGACCCAAAGGTATTTTGAAGCACCCCATAGCATAATTTGGAATGGCTTGTATTACCGCTTTAATGAGCACCTCACGACTGACTTTGCAAATTTTTCCACACTTTCTCTTTGATAAAATTGAAGCTTTCTTTCTTTTTTCTACCCACCAATGATGGCAACCCAAGGTATTGCTCAAAGTGCACAATTTTGTGTATACCCAAGGCAGCCATGATTTCTTGTTTGGTTGCTTCCGTGGTAGATTTGCTAAAGAAAATGGCTATTTTGTTTTTGTTTACCTTTTGGCCCGACTCCTCTTCATATTTCTCAAGGATATCAAGGATCTTCCTGCATTCATCACCACTTGCCCTATAAAAGAGGAGGCTATCATCTGCAAACAATAAATGAGTTAGTGATGGGCCTTTCTAGCAAAGATGGAAGCCCTTGATTTCTCCTGAGATTTCTGCTTGTTGGATTAGGCCATGGAGACCTTCAGTGCAAAGTAGGAAGAGGAAAGGTGATAGTGGGTCACCTAGGCAAATACCTCTAGTGGGTTGGATAAATCCTTGAGGTTTGCCATTGATCAAAATGGAGTAAGAGACTGCTTTTTATACATGCCATGATTAAGCCTATCCACCTCTCATTAAATCCAATTTTTCTCATAACATTTTTAAGGTATCCCCATTCCACCTGGTCATATGCCTTACTCATATCAAGTTTAATAGGCATATGCCCAATTTTTCCGGAACTCACATTGTTCATGCTATGTAGAGATTCAAAAGCCACAAGTATATTATCATAAATCAATCTATTCTTGGTAAAAGCTGATTGGTGCTCAGTGATGATGGTGTGTAGAATATTTTTAAGTCTATTTGCTAGGACTGTAGAGAAAATTTTGTAGAGGACATTGCACAAACTAATTGGACGATATTGAGTGAAAAATTCAAGGTTTTCTATTCTTGGGATCAAAGTAATGAAGGTGTGATTTATTGGATGGGGGATTGTACCTGTATTAAGCCAAAATATGACCGAATTTGTTACATCTCTATCAACCACCCCCCAAAAGTGCTGATAAAATAATGGTGGCATGCCATCGGGTCTAGGTGCTTTGAGGGAGGCCATTTGCTTAAGGGCGTCCTTAACTTCATCATCTCTAAAGGGAGCAACAAGGGTTGCATTCATGTGGTCGGTGATGACATTAGGGATGTGATCCAAATCTACCCCATACGCATTCGGCTTTAAAGAGGTGAAGAGGTCCTGATAGTACTTGATCATAAGGGCTGCTATGTCATTCGGATCCATCCTCCACTTGTTTGATTCATCCATAATCCCACAAATAACATTTTTCCAGAATCTCCTAGTGGCTCGGAAATGAAAGAATCTCATATTTTTATCTCCATTCTTAAGCCAAAGTGTACATGATCTTTGGCTCCACATTCGTGCTTCCCTATCCAAGAGAATGTTTATTTCCTCTTTGAGTGCTCTAACCAATGTGTTCATCCCAATTAATTGTGCTTCTTGTTTTGCTTGAATCAAAAGCTCCTTCTTCTTGGCCAACTCTTTCCCCACATTTCCAAAAATTTTATAATTCCACCATTCAAGATCTCAACCA
Source organism: Quercus suber (assembly GCF_002906115.3). Taxonomy (NCBI): domain Eukaryota; kingdom Viridiplantae; phylum Streptophyta; class Magnoliopsida; order Fagales; family Fagaceae; genus Quercus; species Quercus suber. The sequence goes on along the minus strand of NW_027070015.1, from coordinate 332,664 downwards.
CACTTGTCAACCCTTTTCAAGATGTCACCATCACTAAAGCCGTGATGGTAGGATGACTATGGTGCTTCCACCACTTCACCATAACATTCATCTGATAGCCACATCTCTTCGAATCTAAATAATTTCCTCCTTGATGGAATTTCCAAACCTGACAGATTAATGCATTGAGGCTTATGGTTTGATGAAGTACAATGGAGATAGTGTACAATTGTACCTGGGAACTTAAGAAACCATTTTGCATTGACCACACCTCGATCCAGTCTCTCTCAAATAGAATGTCCATCTGCGAAGTGCTTACTCCATGTAAATATGTTTCCCACAAAGCCAAGATCAAGAAACCCACACTCATCCAACACATCCTTGAATAGCTGCATCTAACCTTGATTTCTTATTGCACCCCCAAGTTTCTCTTCCTGTCTAACTATCTCATTGAAATCAGCTGCACACAACCATGGGATATCAGGATGGTGATTTAGACTTCTTAGACTGTCCCATACTTCACCTCGCCTTGAAGTATCTGGTTCGAACCCTGTGAATCTCCATTCGTTAGGGGAGCCTTTGTCAATCCAGGTATCAATATAATACTTGGACGAATCTAACACCACCAAGTTAACTCAGGCTTTCCAGAAAAGAACCAAACCACCATCGTGCCCCATCCTCGGAACCACCCACTTATTTTCAAAGTCTATGTTTTGTTGGATCGTATCAAGCCTTGCTTCGTTTGCCAGTGTCTTGACAATGAACATGACAAAGGGGTCTTTTGCCCGAATTATTTCTCTAAGCTCCTTCCCCGTCTCCTAAAAAGTTCAAAGATATGGATCTATAGAAATAAATATTACTTTCTAATGAGAGGTTAACATGATATGAGAATATCCTATTAATTAATAATTTTACCATGGAAGATTTTTTTTTTTTTTAAGAATTTTTTTTTTTAATTTGTTCCCAAGGAAGAATTTTTTTGGCTTTGCCACTATGTAACGTTTGGCCCCCCAAACCTAAAATTTTGACTCTGTCCATGCTTCTAAAAGGATTGTCGAAAGATAACTCACATTTCTCTTTAAGCTGTTAGAAAAGATGGAAGAGAGATCGTCAAGAATAATCTTCTCAAATCTTTATGACATTTTTCCCCCTTATTAGGCTTTAGTTTTTATTTATTTATTTATTTTTATGTTGCAACTTTCATTGAAATGTTACCATTTTTTTTCCTTATAGATTAAATTCTTATTGGGATTTTAGATTGAATTTTTGTGACTTTTATGGCGGAGACGTCGACAAAATTAGGACCTTATAGATTGAATTCTTTTTGGTACCACAATCCCTTTAACCTTTCATCCACAGGTCCCTAACCAGCATTGCCCGCCTTCTCCCTCCCTTTACTCTGTCTCTATCTCTCTCTCACTCATCTTTCTGTTCTTTACAGAAAGCTTATCAAACTCCAACTCAAGCCAGTGCAATATGAAAATCTTACAAAATTTCTCATGGGTATTTCTTGTTGAAAATTCAGAGTCTTCTTTTGAGGAAATCTACAGGTAGTTTATCAGCTTAGGCCTTTTCTAAATTCTTTTCTTTTCTTGATTTGAATTCTGTGTTTGTTTCGCAAGTTTCTTTTTGGGCAGGTTTAGCTTAGGCCATTTTAAAAGACGCTATATTTGTCGAAGTTAGGTTGTTCCAGTAACATGTTCACCCCTTTTCTTTTTTTCTTTTTTTCTTTTTTCTTTTTTTTTTTTTGGTTGTTGTTGGGGTTTTGAGCAAAAATTCAGTTTGGGAATTTAGGCTGGTGATGTTGGGATTGGGGTAATGCAAACCTTTTGTTTGGATGCTGAGAAAACAAAGGAAAAGAAAAAATAAATAATGGTCCTTATTTTTTTATGGGAATAATGGTTCCTTATTGTTTATTTTCTTTCTCCTTATTTTAATTGTCAATTGAAATTGGTCTTTCTTCTTTTTTTCTTTTTTTCATTTATTTTCTGAACATCAAACAGAGAGCTGGAATGGGTTGCCTTTGTAGGAGATTTGACACTCTTTTATAGAGATGTGTTCTTTTTTTAGTTTTAGTTTGTCAATGTTCTGATTTTTTTTTTCTCTTCAAAAAGAAAAATAACAAACAAAAATTGGAATATTTTAATTGCAGGCTGCAGCTTTCTATCATCCTGTTTCAGATTCCAAAATTTTTATCGCTTCTTTTCGTGCTTGCTAATAACTTGGGCAAGTGAAGGGAAATGGACATTTAAATGTGATGCTCAATCGGATGTTACCACACCGGTTCAAATTTGCTTCTATTGGTGGTTTTTTTCCTTACTTCAACTCTGCAGGGTCATCATCATTCTATGAACTTCACTAAGGTTGTGTTTGGGAACTTAGATTTGGATTTGGATTTGAAATTAATAGATTTGAAATCAAGGGATTTCAAATCCATTGATTTTAGAAATTATTTCAAATCTAAACATTTTAAATATTGAAAATTCTTGGAGGATATGTCAAATCAAATCCTTGACCTTTTTTAAACTTCCCAAACGAAGGATTTGGATTTAAGCCCCTCAAATCCAAATAGGCCATAAGAGCATTTCACAAAACTAATTCTACACTGATCAGAACAGCTTGTTTACATTTAAATTAGAAAAAAAAAAAAAATCTAATGCACAAGTTAACCGCCCCCCCCCCCCCCCCCCGCCCCCAAACAAAAACAAAGGAGAGAGAGAGAGAGAGAGAAGGTATCATTGAAGCACATATCTAAACCATGAAGGAGGAGGCATAGCAAGTTGTGCGACTGAATCGGTCTAGGAGAAATTAGCAATGTGAGAAACGACACGTTAAAATTTAATTCCATCAAGCTTAAAAATATTCTAATTATTCCTTGCCAAAAAAACTTTGGTGATGCAGTGCTTCGATTTTCTTCAACCTTATGAACACACCAAACTCAAGCCTTGCTCTTGTTTGTGTTGTTTTCTGGTTATGACATTGAATACAAGGGATGTAGATGTTACAATCATTTTTCTCGTAAGCTACATATTTCTCAACTTGTGAATTTTTTGAAAACATGCATTTCTCCAACATATTCAAGTGCCATTTGCCCTTTACTTCTCCTCTCTTTAAAATCCTCATGTTGGTATTTTTCTTGAAAATTGTCCCGTTCCTGAAAAAATTCTTTCNGGACCTTATAGATTGAATTCTTTTTGGTATTTTAGGTTGAATTTTTGTAACATTTTAGGCGGAGATATCGAAAAATTTAGGACCATTGGATGTTGAGGGCTCGTGGCCGACTAGATATAAATTGGGCTATTGGTAATTAGGCAAAACAACTAAATTGGGCTATTGGTAATGAGGCCCATGGCAGACACTTCTCTCTCTCTCTCTCTCTCTCTCTCTCTCTCTCTCTCTCTCTCTCTCTCTCTCTCTCTTTAAAAGATATTCCTAATTAATCATATTAATTTAGTGTGAGTTATAACTTGAACTACAATTAAGTTTTTTTTTTTTTTTTTTTTTTTGAGGAATCGACTACAACTAAATTCGTAGCCAAACTTTAACCTTATAATAAACAAAATCATCTTCTTCTCTTTTTTTTCTTTTTTTTTTCTCCAACTTGGCATGTTAAATCTCCATCTTTTACTTTGGACATTCTTTGAGTTTAGATTTTTTTTTTTGGGGGGGGGGGGGGGGTGGTTAAGCTTTCAGGTGCACAACCAGTTAGCAACTAGTGGATTATAAAAACAAGCATCAAGTTGCTTGATAATAAAAACAAGCAACAAGTTGCCCGACAAAAATTTGGGCAGGAACGGAAGAAGCTTGTATTATACAAGTTGCATTCCGACGTACTGTAAGTCTGTTACAGTCCATTTGTCTTCATCACAACTGGTTGATGCATAATAATAATAATAGTAATATTATTATTATGCATCAACTGAATCTACAATGGTTGGTCAATAAGTGCATTGAGTCTAATACTCTTTTTCAAAAAGTTCGGGATACTAAGTCGACCAATTTCCTTCATTTCATTTCTTTCTATCAGGTTCTACACCATGGGTTATCCAGGTCTTCAATTCTTCTCTCCCTCATAAGTGGTCAAGCACGGATTTACATACTAATGGTTCTTTTCTTAGAGAGCACTACTCCTTTTGTAAATCTAAGATGGTAAAGTTGGCATTTAGAGTTTCCTATTTTTGGGTTGTTGGTTGTCAACCGTGGCTTATTGCTGTGAATTTATACTTTCAGGTACTTGGACGTTGCTGGCAGAAGAACTCCAAGCGTTACACCTATAATGGCATAGCATTGTTCCTGGGGTGGTTGGTATGGTCTTACATAGTCATGGTCTTGGTTTTCTTCAATTGTTAACCAAAAATTATGTGTATGCTAGGTTGTACTATGGGCCTGCATTCGTGTAGATAACAAAAAGAGTGTTCATTGGCAATGGTAAATGTTCTGGTTGGGTTTAATACAGGCAAAACTGCATACCTTGATGGCAGTTGTATGTCCAATTTAAACAAATGGAAAACATGTACAGATTTTGAACTTCATTATTTTTTCTTTCACATAAATTGTTAGGGATGAAACTCTAACTGTTTGAAACTTTGAAAGGCATCTGTGGTAGCCTATATGGTAAATGGAGATGGTTGATTTTGTCAGAGCACAGTTTCATTTTGAGTGGGAGAATCTTTGTATACAGATGGTGTACTTAGTTTGTTCTTTTTTTTTTTCTTTTCTTTTCTTTTCAAAAAACCTATTTAAAAAGTTCTCATGATAAATTATTGTGGCATAAGAAGTGGAAATTGATTTCACATAATGCCACCACAGAACACGGTATGATGAGAGTAAGCTCACTTATGTAACCCGTATATAACGTTACAAGCTACTTGTATGTGCAAGAGCAGTGATCGTTTAGAGGTTTGGAACATTAGTGCTTGCTTATGTACATCCATGCACGCATTTTGTGCATAACGGTATGTTGAGAGAGAGGGAGGAGGGGTAATTTGATCACTTATCTTTTATAAGTTTCCACACCATAATGTTGGAGTTCATTTCTAAAAATCTGCTCTATAGATTATAAACATATTGTGGTTTCAATATATATAACTGGTCCCAAAAGGATTTCCTTGTTCCACATTCTTTTTAATGCTTGATAGTTTGTGTTTTGTGCGTTTGCTGCCTCCAGGTTGCAAGGATTTTTTTGTTCATCTTCTTTTTCGCACACATGTTCAGCCATTTTGATCAGGTTTGTCAAAAGCTCCATGGTCTTTATATTATATTATATTTTCATACATGTTCGTGTTAACAAGACAATTTTACTTTCCAACCTACCAATTGCTAGTATTTTATTTCATTTATATTATCTTTTAGCTTTTTAGCTTATGTATAACTTTTTAAGCCCTCACTTTTCTAGGTATATTTTAACTAATTTTCAGCAAATAAACTTGCAGCAAAAAGTTACATCCAAGTGGAATAATGTTCATTTGATTAAACTACAATTATTCAACTTCCAACCCATCTTCCCTACTGCTGCCACTTTCTCCTACATTCCCTCTCTCTCTCTTGTAGCTAAATAGCTTCTGATATCAATTCACATATTTCTTTTATCTCATATGTTGTACTTCATTCTCTTTAGCAGGGGGAAAAACTGTACTATGTTCTTATCATCTTACGATTATAACTACACTTCATCTATTTTAAATAGTTTTTTAAAAGAAAAAAATGCCACACATGTTGCATGTGCTCACATCTAGTCAACTGTGATAAGGTTTAATGTTTTTGTTTGGGATAGATCAAAAGATTGTTGTCAATTGTATAAAAAAGATGAACTCAAATATGGATAGTGTTAAGAGTTATTTCTTATTATTTTTATATTTTCTTAGGGTCTTAAATTACCTTGAAGTTTTTTTATAGTCTAAATTATCAACACATTGTATTGTAAAACATTATAAAATACCATGTGGTCTAACCTCCAATAATTATCACTCTTCCACATTCATGTCCATCATACTGCAATTGCATCTTGCATCATCTGGGACGGATCTACTAAGGGGCAGGGGGGGCCATTGCCCCCCCCTTCCTTTTCTCTTGCGACTATGGCCTTTCCAGCATCTCCCAACACATCAGTCATGAGGATTCTCATAGCTCCTATATTTCATCTTGTCCTACATCTTCTCGCTATCTTACTTACTATTATTGCTATTATGCTCTTATTACGCTCTACGAATCCCACTCCTACCATGAAGTTTTCCTCTAATCCTTTGTGATAGACAGCCATAGTAGAAGAACTCATGCTTTTCTTCAAAATCGAACTTGGCATCTTGTTGAGTTGGCTCTAGAAAGTTTGTAGTTGGTTATAAATGGTTTTACAATATCAAAAAACTCGATTTGATAGTACAATAGACAGGTATAAAGCTTGTCTTATGGCTCAAGATTTCACCCAGAAGTATGGCATATATTGTGAAGAGACATTTGCCCCTATTACTTAACTTACATGCGCTTGTTCCCTCCTTGTTATTACTGCTATCTGTCGTTAGTTTCTCTTTCAGATGGATGTCAAAAATGTTGGAAAATATAGCTAAACAAATAAGTTTTGATTCAACAATACAACCCTAAAAAATTAGCAATAACAAAAATAAATAGGTAAAGTTAGAAAGATCTCACAATCTATAGAATCACGCAAAATGCGTTATCTTTAAAAGTTGATTCATGTCACCCAGAGTAAAACTCGGTGTGAATGGCTCTCTTGGCCGAACAACCCCCCAAGATTAGACTATAGTAATTTTTTTAAGTTGATCACACACTCAAGTAAGAAGAACTAGGAACAACCTTACTTGCCTTTCATTTCCTTAAAAAAATTGAAGCTGAAATTTTTCTATGCAGCAAAAAACAGAAAGATATACGGCTAGAGAAGATGAGAAAAATATTACTTGAATAGTGTGAGTTGTAGGGTTTAATATATGCCAATATGTAAGACAAGTGGGTTGACTAGAGGACTAGGCCTCTAACGGTTACTGTGCAGATTTGATGCCCAACGGATTGAACATTATTAAATGCCCCAACGGGCTGCTGTTTAATGCCCAAACGGGCAGAACCAAAATGGTCTGGAAGGAAAAGAAAGGGAAAAGGAAAGAGGAACAAGAGAGATAGAGACAAGCCTAAGCCCAACCCAAGCCCAACTCTAACCTTTATCCCATTATCTTTTAAGCTAACACTTAAGTGGTGCAATGGTTTATAAACCTACATGAGAACACATCTCTAACCAATGTGAGACACAAGCATAGTTTAAGAGTTTAAAACACATATACTCCAACAAAAAATGCGTTCCTTAATTTTAATGGCAATCTTACAGAAGCAATCTACACGCAGCCTCCTCCTAGTTTAGAGCACCCACTGCACATCGTCTATTGTCTTCAAAAAGCACTTTATGGCCTCAAAGAAGCCCCTTAGGCTTGGTTTACCAAGTTCAATACTACAATTTCACAACTGGCTTCTCCTCCAATCCTTATGACTCTGTCCTCTTTCTTCATCTCTCAAATAGGGTCTATTGCTTTTATATGTCAAGGGACTCAAAACATTTACATATCCACTGCTTCGAATTGTAGCATCTTGGCACTCATAGCTATTTCTTCAGTTTTGAGGTCATTTCTTCTAACGATACCTACGATCTCTTTCAAGCAAAATGTGTCTGATCATCTTTCATGTGGGTCTCATTGGTTATAAAAGCTTTTTGAGATGCCTTTTAAATCCAATACCAAGTGGCGACGCCACGTTATGCTCAGGGTGTTCCCAAGAACACCCTAACTTGAATTTTATATATATATATATAATAATAATAATTAAGTTTTTTTTTTATTTGTTTACCCTCTAAAAANTTTTTTATTTGTTACCCTCTAAAAAAAAAATAGGAATACCCTCAATCAAAATTAGGAACACCACACCCCTCAAATTTATTTTTTTTTAAAAAAAAAAAAAAAAAAACACCAAACCCCAATACAAAGCAAATCACTAAATCAGAAACCTCAAATCAGTACATCAGAAATCACTAAAGCTAAAGCAAACCTAAAAACAGAGCAACGCCTACCCTTAGAAGTTAGATCAGTCCAGTCGCAGTCCAGACTCCAGAGCACATCGTCGCCCCTCATCAGAGATCAGTCCAATTGCGTCCAGAGCACATCGTCGCTCATCAAAGATCGCTCATCGGAGATTGCTCGCACATCGTCGGAGATCGGTCTAGTCCAGAGCACATCATCGTTGGGTCGCTCCTCGTCGTCGCTCGCCCCTCATCGCAGATCACTCTGTGCCTCAGCTGCTCCAGTGCTCGATGCTCCCTCCCTCAAGGTATTTCTCTCTCTTTTTCTCTCTGACTCTCTCTCAATCTCTCACTGAAATGAAAAGTGAAAACTATGAAATTATGAAATGAAATTAATGAAAGAGAGTTATTCTTTAAGAGTCTAACTCTCTCTTTTTGAACTGTGAGTCTGTGATTGGCTCATTGGCTGGTCGAATCTTTAGCTTTATTAATATATATATATATATATATATTTTGCCTTCTTTTTTTTTACTTTTTGATTTGGCTTCATCTTATCATTGGTGTGTGTTAGTGTTGGTGTGTGTTAGTGTTAGTTGATGAGATATTAATTGTCTTTTAGTGTAATGTGTATTGTGATTTTGTGATTGTGAAATTTTAATTAATTGGTAGCTGGACTTGATTGGGCATCAGGCATAAGGCTTGTAATAAATCACTTTTTTTTAGACTTGGACTTAAGCTATAGGGCCTACATATTTTTGTGCTGCACAATTTATTGACTTTTTTTTTTTTTTTTTTTTTTTGGGGTTAAGTAATAGTGTGATATTTCAAGTATCAAACAACCATAGTAATTAGTTGTGATGAGTCCTAAAAATCATTAAGGTCGTCCATTAATATGGACAACCTTGCATCATTAGTAGATCAAAAGATGTAACCGTTCAAGCACATTCAACACATTAATGACGACTGTTACTCATCGGTCTTAAACGCCCATCAATACGATGACTGTTAACATGGGTAATAATCACCTCCAATTATGTATACAGCTATCCAAATCACCTATAAAAGGGATAGTCCGTCTCACTTGTGAAGGTATGTCAAAAGCTACAACAATACACTATCTAAATATGAGAAATATGGGGTGATACTAACTTAAGCATCGGAGGCTCCCTATCGGGCACAACCCATTGGTCTCTTCATCTATCTCTCTTTATTTTGCAGGTCCTACAAGATCGTCTAAAGCTCCGGATTGGACGAGTGACCCAACTGACGATTTTGCATCATCAGGTTTGGCGCCGTCTGTGGGAAAGTGCCATTAAGCTCTTCCTGCAACAAAGGGTTACTCTTTTTCAATTTGGAGTAATGGATGGTAAAGAGCAGTACCAAATAACCAAAATAGCACTCCAATCAAGGAATCCTCCCATCTGAATCTCTAATACACTACTGGAGCACCTTCGTCGTTTTGCTGGTGAAGGGCGCATGTAAAAAAAAAAAAAAAACCCTTCTTATAAGTGGGTGTTAAATAGGTGCATTCCATGGCTAACCCACTAATCCATCCATTGAGTGTAATCATTCAGGTATGTTTGACAGTTGTGATTCTCCTTATACTAATATTTCTATTTGGTAGAATTATGTTTTGCCTAAGATTTTATAGTCTCACCTCTTAGGTGACTCCAAATAAGGCATAAACAATTTTTGGAATAATTATGTTATAACTATCAGATCGTGTATTTACAATTTTATTGCATAACTAATTTTAGGCTAGTATTCTAAAAATTTGCTTAAATGAATAGTCCAATTAAGCAAAGCACCTATAAAAAAAGGTCAACTATGGAGACAATGGATACATGTATAACCAATTCAATTTTTTTTAGAATTTACCATAATCATCACTACACCACAAAATAAAGTGAATAATTTCACAAGAATAGTGTAAATCTCATATTACTTATTTCAAATAGTCACAGAATCACAAGAGGAATAAAAAAATTTGTTGGCCAAAAAATTAGCAAAATATTATGATCTTGAATCAGGTTCTATGCCATTGGAAAGGCTTTTACTACCTTTCCTAATATAACAGATTGTTTTTATTTTCAATTGATATACTAATAACACCCTTATTGATGTTCATGCATTATGACATTTTATATCACTATTTTCTTTCCTAATAAATCTATGTAAAGATAAAGAAGATTTTTTTTTGAAGTGGAATTAGTTGGTAGTCTTGTATACATGATTGTTACTTGTCTTCATATTTCACATTAGTGTACTTTTTTTTTTCTTTTTTGAGAGGAAATTAACATAATGTGTACCTCATAAAAGAATTGATGTCTACTCCGTCCTTTGTTCACTTTGTTTTTTTCCTCTGCATCCAACACTATCTCAAGGACACGTTCGTGGGATTTTCTTCCCCTCTCTACTAATGATTTAGTCTTACGTGCCTATTCTGATGTTGACTAGGTAGGCAACACCACTGATTGTCATTCAACCACTGGATATTGCTTGCTATGTGATGCATTCAACCACAAGATAATATGATGTTGCTTAATCCAGTACTGAGGCTAAATATTGTACTTTGGCTGGCACCGCACTACTGAAATCGTCTGGTTGTGTTCTCTTCTCGAGGACATGGGAGTCGCTATTTTTTCTATCACTTCAGTTTACTGTGATAATCATATCGCTATTAAGTTTATTTATGTCTTCTATGAATGAACAAAAAATAATGAGATTGACTGACCCTTCAACCATTATCATCATCTTCTTCTTCTTCAAGTTTTTCTCCTAGTTCAACTTGTCTCTTTTGATTAACAGCTTGTCGACAGTTTCACCATGTCCCTTTCTCCTAGTTGCTTCTGCATGCTTCTCATATAGAATTTGGGAGAAATATTAGATCTATTAGGGCCCAGGCAGGCTTGTTGTAAGGCTCAAGCCTGCAAGACAAGTAACCTAGTTCTACTATGATTATAACAGGGTTTGGCTAGTGGCGGCTCTAAAAAGTTTTTTCAGGATGGTTATTAAAAACACTTAATTCTAAAAAATTTATTAATAATAAAACTTGAAATATTAACATCGCAAAATAAAAACATATTCAAATACATAAAGTTTTAAAGGTTTTTTGCACAAGTTTTCATATTTTAAAATTGTTGTGTGATATGATAGTTTTATTATTTATATTATCAACTACATCTTTTTTAATATACACAATCAATCTATTATTAAGCTATTGATCTCATTTTTTTTTTTTTTTTGAAAGAGTAATGATCTCCTATTTAACTAGTCGCTAACCCGTGCGATGCACGGGATAGTTAAATAAAAGGACAATTAACTAACATCATGTTAAGGTAAAAGAATTAGTAAGAGACTGATTTGCCCACCAAGAATTTAAAAGAAAAAAAGATTGATATAATAAAATCTAAGAAATTTAGAAATAGAAAATTAGGTTAATAATATGCATATTATAGACATTTTGCTAGTTAGCGTTTAAAAAAAAAAGATCCGTCATAATTAAATAAAATACAATGAGAATAAATATTTAACTTCTATGCTTTTCTATAGTTTAGAAGTGTTGTCTAACGTAGAATGTTATTGGATTGTAAGAAATTTTTTTATAAAATGTTAATACCATATATATATGTTTATATTGTCAATGTCTCACTGCAGGTGCATAGTTACTGAAACTTACAAAGTAATTTACAATTCTTAAATTAATAAAGCAAAATTCCCAAAAGTTATATATATACACACACTCAAAACTGATATAAACTACAAAGATAAAAATAAATCTTATTTAGTCGTAGTAATAACAATATAAATAATTCAAAACATGGAACATTATCAAATTTATAACACATAATTCCATTATTTTTTACGTTGAATCCAAACAAATAATTAATTGAAATTAATCCAAACAAATAATTAATCAACCAAAAATCAAAACATTAATTAAGAAAACAAAAAATCATATGAACCCAAATAAAAATTCTCAATAAAGCAAAAACATATAAGCTAAAGAATTAAGATCAACCTACTAAGACGCAAATACCAAAAATCCCAAAACTTAAAACTTCTAAATTTTATAAAATCCCCAAATTCTACTTCAAAACCAAACAAAACCCTTCAAATTCAAAAAATTCATATATAATATACCAAATAAAAATTTACCACACCTTGGGTTGGAAGACATAGGTTGCAGTTTTGATTTTTCTCCAAAAAATAGAGATGCTTTATCTGCCATACAATAGAAAATAATTATTAGAAATTTCAACCCAAAAACCAAACCCACAAAAACACTATCAAAATATAGATATTAACCCAAATATTTAGAAGAAAATAAATTCTAAATATAACAAAACAATAAGATAGAATGAAAATTTCAAGCACATATGAAAGCAAATAAAAAAGACAAAACCACCCTTTTTTTATTTATTTTTATTTTTTACATGAGTCTCTCTCCTTCTTATTTTTTTTAATTTTAAAGTGAAGTTAAGTTTTGGGTTTTGAGATGGTAATTGCTAGGGTTTTAAGGAGAGAAGAGAGAGTCCTACCAGGAGTCTTAACAATATAAACAATTCAAAACATGGAACATTATCAAATTTATAACACCTAATTTCATTATCTTTTACGTTGAATCCAAACAAATAATTAATTTAAATTAATCCAAACAAATAATTAATCAACCAAAAATCAAAGCTTTAATAAAAAAACAAAAAATCACATGAACCCAAATAAAAATTCTCAATAAAGCAAGAACATATAAAAATTTATCACACCTTAGGCTGGAAGACATAGGTTACAGCTTTGATTTTTCTCCAAAAAATAGAGATGCTTCATCTGCCATATACAATATAAAATAATTATTAGAATTTCAACCCAAAAACCAAACCCATAAAAACACTATCAAAATATAGAGATTAACCCAAATACTTAGAAGAAAATCAATTCTAAACATAATAAAACAATAAGATAGAATGAAAATTTCATGTACATATGAAAGCAAATAAAAAAGACAAAACCTACGTTTTTTTTTTTGTTTTTTTTTTAATTTTACGTGAGTCTCTCTCCTTCTTATTTTTTTAATCTTAAAGTGAAGTTGAGTTTAGGGTTTTGAGATGATAATTGCTAGGGTTTTAAGGAGAGAAAAGAGAGTCCTACCAGGAGTCTCTCTCTTTTTTTCTTAATCCTAAAGTTTTTTTTTTTTTTTAAACCTAAAGTGGGTCATTTTTTTTTTTAATTCAAACGTGATGTATCTTAAAAAATTATAATTAAATTTTAATATTCAATTTTATATTATATATAGATAATAATAATGATGTGATAAGCTTTGGAGAGGCCAACAAAATATATCTAATAGAGTTTTACTTAAACAAAACTATTGTAATACTAATAAATATAAGAAGATATAAAACCTAGAATAAAAAGAATCTAAAATAAAAAGAAAAAGAAAATAATGGTGACGTGAAAAATTGTGGGAGCTTTAAAGGCTTCAGTTTTATATAGAATATATAGATTACTTACATATTTCCTAAATAAATACTAATATAAACAAAATACATTATCTTTTTGAAAAAAATATATCACATAAATCCAACAAATTTGGCTAAAGACTAAAGCAAATACTAACAGACTAGCTATTTGAAAAGTGTACATTTTTTTATATATAAAAAATAGCAATTTTAAAATATGTTAGTTGAAACACAATTTAAAAAAACACAATTTAAAAAATCACAATTAAACATTTGATTTGAGATTTTAGGCTAATATGTTTGTTTGAGCAATTTTTGAGAAGTGTTTGTCTACAGCCTTTTTGTAACACTTTCAAAACAAAACCTAGGTCGTAAGTTTTTACTTGTTTTAATTTGAACTTATCACTGAAATTATTTTTTATTCATCAATAACAACCTGTTATTTAGGATTTGTTACGAAAATGTTGTGAACATAGTATTTCTTGCAATTTTTTTTTTTCAACATTCAACGGACAAAATTTTTGGAGAGGTTGAATTTTATTTTTAATGGGTTCAATTGTTATTAAAGGTGTTCAAGTGTCTTTTTTAGAGTGGTCAAGTTTTTTTTTTTTTTTTTTTTTTTCTAGAATGGTCAAAAGACTCATGTTAATTTAAAACTCAAATTTTTAAGTTGTATTAAAAAAAAAAAAAAAAAAATCAGGGTGGTCATAGGACCACCCTGATTAACACTTGGCGTTGCCAGTGGGTTAGGCTAAGTTTTTCTATAAAATATCCTTTGATGTACGGTTTTATGATGTGAATGTTCAATATGCTCTCTTTTCACAAGACTTGTTAACATGGATGAAGCTAGGATTTCAAGTTAGGGGGGATAGAATATAAGCAAAAGAAAAAAAGAAAAGAAAATGAAAAACTCTAAATAAGCATCCATATAGTATTAACCAATTATCAACTAAGATTTCTAATACATCAAAAGGTAATCATCTACCAACAAACATAAAATACATTGTTTCTCAATATATTACAATGTAATCATCTATGAATAGAGAACTAGATGCTTTTTTTTTCTTTTGAAGTTTGGTTTGTAACTGTCGGGCTAATAGGTTTGTTAACTTTTTCTTTTTTTTAAAGTTTTGTTTTTGTTAAGTTTTTGGGTTGAGTAGTTGCTAGTTGAGTTGGGCTGATTGGAGGGAGGCCTAAGGTTTTGGATTTGGATTAAACTAAAATCGTTAAGAGTGCTTTTGATAGAATCATAAAGATCTCATTTTATTCCAAATCTTAGGGGGTAAAACATAGCAATTAAAAATTTGTGAACTAAATCATGATAGTATCAAACTACATGAAAGTAAATTATATTTTTCCTATAAGATATTAAGACTCCACTTAATCCAAAAGAATAAATTGAAGGATTTAGGTTCACTAATGCTATATTAGTTTCACATGATCTTTATCTTTATTTGTTCCCTATGAGACTTCTATTTATAAGTAAAAATCCGATAGTTTTTCTCCTTTTAGATTATTAAATTTTTGGGCAAAGGAATATTAGAAACACCATGAGGTATTAGTTGAACTACAAGACTCTTGACTATGCTTATATTATTAAGACTCATATAATGGTTTTTGAGTGATATTACTCATTTTGGAATGGATTTATGCTTACCCTTAATGGATATTTATCCACTATTATCCTTCTAATCATCACTCTTCCTTACTCTTAACAAGCAGGGATGGACCCAAGCCCCCCGCCCCAAATAAATTTTTTTTTTAAGGTGGATATATTTTTTCATTTTTGGATTCATATTATAGTCAAACCACAATGGAGTAAGTTGTTTGTTTAAAAAAAATGCAAAATTTATTAATTTGAATGAAATCTTAAATGTAATGTTAATCAAAATTTTAAGGGGTCAAATAAAACAATATTTTGAACTAAATAATGATAGAACCAAACCACAATACTTTATTTAGAGTTTTCTCACTGAATAATCTCTCTGGCACAATGCTACCAACACCAAAAATTTCACAATATTTTTCATAATAATTGCGTTTGCAAGCTTATACTAGTTCTTCTCTGAACTCATTATTGATATCATTTTTTTTACTTAATACTGACAATTTATCACATCAGTTAGGTGTCAAATTTTTTGTATCTATAAACTTTCTCGTCTCTCCAATGATATCGCCCACTTTCCCTGTAATCAATTGTGAGATGGACCACCTTTTTTTAATCATTGCACAAGGGTGTACCAAACAATGCGTACAATGAAACAATCAGATGGTAGACTACTATATAAAAGATAAGAACAAGTGAGTTGGGTCCAAACGTGTCAATTGTCATTCGGGTCAGCATCAACAGAGTTTCGCCCATTATATAAGCCCTAGCCTCCTGGCCTTTGCTTTCAGTGCCAAATTGAACTCTGTATGATCCACAAATTCTGCACTCAGAAAACATAGTATTTGGAAGATTTTAGTAATTCAGCCTTATACTTTATACATGCAAAAAAGAGCAACTTGAACCTTCTAAAGTAGTATACTATGAGACAATGCCTTGTGTGTAGGATACTACATTCGTTTCCTGCAGGATAATCATATTGCCAAAACTTGAATTGTTAATGTTAAAGAGTTCTTAACATATATAGCATGAATCATTGCCCTTATATGATTGAATCTCTCTCCTTCTATTTGCTCCTCTCCGAAGCGTTCTTGACTGTCATGAAAATTACGTCTTAGGATTAAGCCTGGTTCAATGCAATGATGCACTCACATGCAAATTGTACTACTAGTTGAGGGTGTGGGCAAATTACCGAACAGTTTAATAAGGCATTTGATTCATTCAGCCAAAAAAAAAAAAGAGTTCATCTAGTACCACAAACTAGTGTACAATTTTATGCATAACTCACCTATGTGGCGAGTTGTGGTTGTTGGAGTGATGATGATAGGTTACTTCTCTACTAACCACAACTCGCCACATAGGCAAATTGTGCATAAAGTTATATACTAGTTTGTAGCACTAGAATTTTTCAACAAAAAGAAAAAGGCGTGCATTTGATTCACTTTGGGACAGTGCCTCGGAGAATGAGATTATTAAATTATTGTGTCCAAAGCAAAGGAACTGAATTTGGCTCGTGCCTCCAAATATATTTACCAAAAAGAAGGACACAACATGTGATAATCCTAATGATTGGTGTCTCGTTAAAATTTCACCAACCGACACAATATATTTCAACACTAATTTCACAAATATTTATACAATACTTTATTAATGATAAATAATAAAGTAAAATTCATATAATAATAATTAATAATATTCTATCAAGTCAACAGTTGTAAAATATATTATGAAAAATTTTGTTCTGTTATTCTTTGAGGAATCTAAGCTCTACTACAAGAGTCACATGATGAAATTCATGCTGTTAATTCAATTGTAAGTCTGCGTTTGGAACGCACGTTTTCCGTGTGTTCCAGCGTTTTGCTGAAAAATGATGGGTCTCATACACTGTTTACGGGACCCGTAATTACTTTTTTCAGCAAAAATAACTTTAAAACTGGGTCTCACAGTACTATTCACACATTTAAAAATTATTTTACTACAGTATTTTTAATTTTTAGTTTTCAGCAATAAGCGGTATCTAAACAGACCTTAATTTTGTTTTGTCTTACTCTTCCATGGATCTAAGCTCTACTACAAGAGTCCAATGATGAAATTTGTATACACCAATCCATAAAATGTTTTGTGAGCGTAAACAACGGCAAATAAGATAATTCTAGTGCCACAGCTCACCCATGTGGCGAGTTGTGGCACCACACCCCTTCACACCCTTCCACCATCAATCACAACTCGTCACATGGGTGAGTTGTGACCCCACATCCATCCACCAAGCAGCATTGCTCCCGCAGATAATACCAAAATAGCATCAGGCTCCTGTCAATTTTTACGTACTACTAGCCAGCTACCTGACGTACTTGGGATGATCACAGCAATAATATTCGCTTTAAAGGTAAAGCCTTTCAGAGCTTTTTAATACCAACCACATAAAAAACACCTAATGCAACAAAATCATCTCAGTGCATGACCGCTCAAATAGCATGCCCTTGAGGACTCATCATCATTAATCAGCTCCAAATAGTGCCGATCTCGCTGGAGCCCAATCTGAACACACAAGAATATCCCAAAAAATAAGAAAACATGACAAACTAACTTTTGCCTCCAC
Organism: Quercus suber; assembly: GCF_002906115.3. Lineage (NCBI taxonomy): Eukaryota > Viridiplantae > Streptophyta > Magnoliopsida > Fagales > Fagaceae > Quercus > Quercus suber. The sequence goes on along the minus strand of NW_027070015.1, from coordinate 315,007 downwards.
ATAAACCATCTACTCCATAATAAAAGAATCCATGATTCAGTTTAGTTCTACATCAGCAACATCATCATCATCATTATCAGCAGCAGCAGCAGCAACAGCAACAACGACAACAGATGCATTTAAAAGGTTCGCTATACAGGAGAGATGGCACCGTTACCCATATCCATCAATCGTGGCTAAGGGCCACGGCGTCATTTCCCTGAATAAGGAACCTTTCTTGTTGAAGAGATTATCTCTGTAATTTGATAAGTAATGTGGAACCAAAGGTTGGTGTTTTATATCCTTTTGTGTTGCTATATTTGTATCGTGCAACGTTTTTTTCTTTGTGTTTAAATGCTGCTTTTGCATGCCTTGTGCGTGTTGTATGTGCCTATCCAATTGCTATATATGAATTGGTGTTTACATGAGCTCTGAGTCATGCGCAGGCTAGGTCACCCTTCTTCAGCTTTTGGGGGGAAAAAAATAGCCATGCAATATGTTATATGTGTACCCAGTACCCACATTAAACCCCGAAGTTCTGACTCATGCATGTCAATCAAAACGTGACCTTGAAGGTGGTACCTAGTGCACAAGGCCAAAGCTACTCACATCTATAAAATTTGGAAAGGTGATTACTTCTCTTATTTTTAGAGAATAATTCGACTTGAGCCTGCAACATATGGTTCTTGATGGAATGACCCTTTAATTGCAATAAACACATGACCTTGATTCTACCTTGTTCTTTTGACAACCTTAGCTTCAGCTGACTTTAAAAATCTCACTAATGAAGATGAATTCTTCTTGTTGCTTGACTATCATCTAAAAAAGCTATTGAAATTTCAATAACGAGTAATGTTACTGGTACAACAATTTTACAATAATTCACAATAAAACATAGGTGAAAAGTTAGTATTAGTTTTTATTTGAGCCAACTACTAACATCACATTTTTACATATCATTAACAACTTGTCATTTAAGCTCTTGTGTGAATTATTGTGAAAATATTGTGTCTCATAACTTTACTCTTCAATAATTAGTGCAAGTATGATAAAGAGTATCATAACTTTAATCTTCAATGATTAGTGTAAGTATGGTAAAACCCAGAGTATATACATCTTTTTTATAAGGACAAAGACGCTCGTCTTGAAAAAGTACTGGTAAGACATTTTTTTATTGTTATTATTATTATTATTAAAAGGTTAAAAAAATATACTTTTTACCCTATTACACATTTACAACTCACATAAAGATGGTAATTGCGTGGTATAATCGTTAATTGAACCAAATCCTGGAACAAGGGTATACATAAGTCCGAAGAGTATAATAAATATAGATTAAGGGTCTGTTTGGATACAACTTACGTTTGATTGAAAGTTGCTAAAAACTGATTGTTGCTGAAACACTGTAGCAAATATTTTTTAAATGGTTGAATAATATTATATGATCCATTTTTAATATTTTTTAATGTATGAACAGTGCGTGAACAGTGTATGCATGAACAATGTTCATGCACAATATTTTTGTCTCTAAAAAGTCAAGAATCAGCCAAAAAAAAAAAAAAAAAGAGAACGCAACGAGTAAAACGCACCGCAACTTAAAGCACCATCCAAACCTCACTAGAAGATATAGTGCAAGTATGGTAAAACCCAAAGTCTATGCTTGAATTTCATTTTAGGACGAAGACACTCATCCTAAAAAGTACTCGCAGGCCTTTTTATATTATTATTATTATTATTATTATTATTATTATTATAAAAGGTTTAAAAGTTTTTTTTTTTTACCTATTAAATTTTACCATCTCATAGAAATTGTAATTGCATGGTACAATAGCTAATTGTACCGGATCTCAATCCTCTCATGATAATTGGTTAGGTTTATGTCATGAGAGGTTCAAATCTCAGATTTCCGCAATAGACTTTACTGGTTGAGCTAATTGGAACTCATAAATTATTAATGTTAAGACTTTTTTTTAAGGGGGATTGAATGTTAAGACTTGATTTGTATTGTTTTATATTTGATGGTTTATAGTGAGAGAAATGTTATGTTCATAACATTTTCACAATAAATTTCAAGTGGCAGTTGTTGTTAATTACTATTACGGATGAACAAAAAAGTAACTAAAGTGGTGATTTTAAATTAGAGTCAATTTATCAACTATAATTTGTTGTGAAAATATTGTAGACATAAAACTTCTTTTATAGTAATGCTCACTTTAATTTATTTACTAAAATAGTGGAATAAATCTTTATTTTTTGTTAATTCTTTTTAATATGGAAGTTTTTTATTTTCGTGCTGTGTTTTTAAGTTAGGTTTTTTCGGGTGCATCATTGGTTACCTAAGAAACACATTCACGGCATAATGTCCACATGGTTGCCTGTGTGTCCGTGCAATGTCTGTTGGCAAATTTTTTTTTTTTTAGTTTTTACAACGTGGTGCAATCTGAAGTGTTGATCAAGCTTTAAGACTATAAAATTTTGATCAATCTCTCTCTTTCTCAATTTGAAATGCTACAGTTTCTTATTTCTCTCGGTCTCTCTTTCTCACTACAATTTTAGTACTCTCTCAATCTATTTGATGTACTTCTTAGAGGCTCTGGGCTAGGCTAGTTGGTGCTCGTATTGGCTTATCAATGATCCTCTCTCCTCAATGACGAACTCTATCAGCTACGAAGCTACTCTTGATCTATAATATTTTGCTTCGATAGAGGGAGAGAAGAGAAAAGTAGAGTAAATGAGAGGAATTTAATGAAACTTGTTTGGATTTTTTTAAGAGGGGAGGAGGAGGGATTTGAAGGATTTGGAGGGTTATAACCTTTTTAATTCCTCTTCTTGAGAAGGATCTAAGTAGGGCTCATTTTTAATTCTCCTAAATTGAAAATATCTGAAGGGGGAGTGGGGTTGAGGAGATTAGAAAAAACTGAAATGTCAATTTATATTATTTCTTTTAAATTAATAAAAATAAAATCATAATTGTCAATTTATATGAAATTATCTTCCTCTTTCTTCTCTCTTTACTTAATTTTTAAAATATCCAAATAATGGAGAGGGATATGTATTTTCTTTACCCCTACTTAATTTTTAAAATATCCAAATAAGATGGAGAGATAACCATTCACCTCTACTCTTATTTACTCTCCCCTGCTTCCCCCCTACTCGCCTTTTCCCTCTAAATTTCCACGAAGTGTAACTGTTTCTCTGTGCAACTTCTCAACTCTCTCACATTCCTCCTTTCTAGTCCCTACCCATCAAGGCCATTACCCAAAGACAATTAAGTTAACATTAAAGTATCTATTAATTTATAGTACTATTTTATATTATAACATTAAAGTACAGTGTGTGTTTTATAGCCTGCGTGTATACATTTTTAATAATGCTAGAGGCACAACAAAAGGCAGAAATCATATTTTCGTCCCTACATTTTCAAGCGATTCCCACTTTGATTCCTAGATTTTATTTTTACCGCTTTTAGTCCCTATCCTGAAAAACGCTTCTCATTTTGGTCACTACCGTTACATAAGAGATGAAAAATGCACATATGGCAAACGGCAAAATTAAAAAAATATTAAAATAATGTCCACGTGTCACTACAAGCTCCACGTAGCTTTCTCGCCCTTAGTTAGTCCCATTCCCGCCTGTAGGAGGAGTGAGAGTGAGATCGATGATGAGAGAGAGAGGAAGAGAGAATGATTAGAGATAGAACCCATGCCTTAGACTGAAATTCCAGAGCAAGAACAAAACACAACATCTCAAAATTCCCAAATTCTCAAACCCAAAAGCTGAGATTGAGACCTAGACTGATTACCCAGCACTTCAAAATAACATTCATGAGAGAGAGAGAGAGAGAGAGATTGAACTTCACAATCTGCCTTTCTCAAACACGGAACTACTTCGAGATAGGAACCAAAGCTACAATCACTCTAATGCTATTTGGGTAAGAGGTTAGGGATTGTGCTTGCTGTTTTGGGGTTTTTTTGTGCAAGTCTATGGTCATGTCATGTGATGAGCGACGGGTAAGAGGTTAGGGATTGTGCTTGCTAATTTGGGGTTTTTTGGTTTAGAAAGAACATCACATGAGGGTAACGTGACTAACCAAGGGCAGGAAAGCCATGTGGAGCTTGCAGTGACAAATGGACATTATTTTAATATTTTTTAATTTTGCTGTTTGCCACGTGTGCATTGCACAAAATCAGCTTAAAACTAATAACACTTCTCTATATTCTTTTCTCTGTTCTTCTTCTACTCTTTCTCTCATTCATCTTCTCTCTTCTCCTTACTCTGTTAGTCTCTTAATTCTGGAGGACTTGTTTCCCTCGAAGAAACTACCAAATTGTTAATATTGATAAGAACTGATGAGTCCCTATCACAAAAAACCCAAAAATTTTACAACATTCCTAAATTAGCTTGCTAACTTATACATGGACCCACCATAATCCTTCAATTTTTTTTTTTAATGATGTTGCTATTTTGAGGATGTTGTGAAATTGCTGTCATTCTTGTGACTTTTTGTCGTAACCATTGCCCACTTACCATTCATATTTTTTTTTTTAGAACATGGTTCATATTTTTTTCTTGTTGAAAAACGTTAAAGTTTAAAATTTTTATTAAAAAAAGATTATAAATTAATATGATAATAAATATGGTCAGTGTCACTTCAATAATGTAATAAATAAATGTTAAATTAAATTAATATGATTGACAACATATTAGTTTGTAAAACTTAGATACTAAAATTTGTAGTATCCTTAGTATTATCTTTTGTGATTTCATTTTATTTTACATTTAGTTTTGATAATATTGGTTTGTTATATGTTTGGTTATTTGATAATAGTGGTTTGAGTAGTTAAATTAAATTATTGTTATATGCTGGTTTATGATGTATATATATTTGTAAATAGTAGCACGTGTAGGTAAATTCACTCTAATTGTTTGGTTGTATTGATTCCATATACTTCACTATATTTAATCCTTAAAAAAAAAATGGCTATATAACTAGTAGTAAAATTTAATATTCTGATTTCAATGTGTGACTATGTGAGTAATTTATGGGGAAAGCATCTACAATTGATGCTTTTATATATATAGAAAAAAGGTGTTCAAGATTTAAAGGTTAATTACTACTAAGTTTTTAAGAATAAACTATCTCAAATTTTTTTTAAGAATAATGCTAGAGATATAGAGTTTTTTACAAAGTTTTTTATAAACTACTGATGTGATGAGTATTTATTGGTAAATGAAAAAATGATTTTAATGGTAGATCTAGATAAAAACTAATAAGAAGTTGGTCACATCAACAGTTTGTAAAAATATTAAAATAATTTATACCTGTAGCATTACTCAATTTTTAACCCTAAATACTAAAACTTTACATGTTGAATACTTTTTTTGATAGGACAAGTTGAATACTTGAATCTCTAAAAAAGTTCAAAGATATGGATCTATAGAAATAAATATTACTTTCTTAATGAGAGGTTAACATGATATGAGAATATCCTATTAATTAATAATTTTACCATGGAAGATTGTTTTTATTTTAAGAATTTTTTATTTTTAATTTGTTCCCAAGGAAGAATTTTTTTGGCTTTGCCACTATATAACGTTTGGCCCCCCAAACCTAAAATTTTGGCTCTGTCCATGCTTCTCTAAGGATTATCGAAAGATAACTCACATTGCTATTAGAAAAGATGGAAGAGAGATTGACAAGAATAATCTTCTCAAATCTTTATGACATTTTTCCCCCTTATTAGGCTTTAGGTTTTTTTTTTTTTTTTTTTTTTTTCAATTTTCATTGAAACGTTACCATTTCCTTATAGATAAATTCTTTTGGGATTTTAGATTGAATTTTGTGACTTTTATGGCGAAGATGTCGACAAATTAGGACATTATAGATTGAATTCTTATTGGGATTTTAGTTGAATTTTTTGTGACATTTAGGTGGAGATATCGAAAAATTTAGGACGTTGGATGTTGAGGGCTAGTGCCGACAGATATAAGTTGTGCTATTGGTAATTAGGCCCTGTGGCCAATACTNATAGGGATGGAGTGATACACATACATATGTCGTTTCATCCTTAGGGAATATTCACATATTTGTATTTTGATTGAAATGAACATCTTTAAAGATTTTTTCCAATTCAGGAACTTGACCTCCATTATTATATGTCTAATTAATTAACATTCGAGTATTAGATAAATATAGTTAATTAATCACAACATGTAATATACTAATGTTTAAGAAAAAGAAAAACACACACCTCCTTATCTACCTAATAGCAAGTGATTTTTGTCTCGTATCTATGTTGACCTGAATTTTTTCCTATTTTCACAGTTTTTTTGCTGATTTTACCTAATAAAGAACATTCAAGATATTTATTAGATCATGAATCTTACACTATACATTTATTTTGTCTAAGTATTAATCTAATAATTTGACAACATATATAGTAAACATTGGATAATAATAATATATGCATAAATAATTTACTAGCCATTCATCGTTGGTCCATTTCCCATCAATGAGTCCAGTCCATTACTCGAGTGTGGCATTCTTTTGCGGGTGGCTTCTTGCATAGTAAGTACTATGAGATTTTATGAGGTCTTTTATAAGCCTGAAGCAACCTGTTGGAGTTGCTACTCAATAATCTTCCACATTTTGTATTCAATGTTTTCGCCACCAAGTTGGAATCTTCTTGTAGCTCAAACTGATCCTGTGAAATGAAGTGTATATGTATTATAAAAATATTATAATACATATACATTGGTTGTTCATTCAAGTTGAGCAATTTAGTCGAATATTCCTACCTTGACACGACACAAATCTGATATACTAACCCAAATTTGACACATAGGATTGTATGGATATGGGCTTTGGGGATTAAAGTTAGCTTGTGTTGTAAATGAATAAGCTCTTGCAATTTACCCTATTTTGATGGATTCAATGGACTAAAGTGCTCATTCATCTTAAAATTTTAAAAATAATTATAATATAACGCTGTCGTAGTAATGAAAACACCATAGCAATGAAGTCATACATAAAGAATAAGGCTAGTGAATGATTTGGCACTACAAATATTACACTCGTTTCACTAACCCGTTATACAATGGGTATGATTCAAAAATACTTGTGAAAGAAATTAATTTACCCTACCCAATTAAACATCACAAAACAAGCTCACATAAGAAATTGCTTACAAGCATTATTTGAAGAGAAAATACTTTTCATTAGTACTAGTTCTACACAATTATATGAGCAATAATATCTATTAATATTAGCTTTGATATAAACCATGTTAAATATGTTTGAATAGATGCAGAAGAAGAAAGTATAAAATAGGGACATAAGAGCACAAGGATTACATGGTTTAACCTGATGGTCCATGTCCACAGAGGAAACTTATAAGTGCTATATCTTTATTATATGAAATTGTAGTACAAATCTTGTATTACAATGAACCTAACAGCTTCCAAGACTTGCAAAGTTTGAATTTGTTGAATCCAAGCATATGCTATAGTAGCTGTCTCTGGGATACCGGGAGCGGTTCCTCTGTTTTTCTTGAGTTTTACAGAGTTATCTTAACGATCCCCTCCCCCTCTTCTATTCTGCATCATGCCTTCTTTTATAGCACAGATCGAGCTCTGGGGTACTAGTGATTTCTCCCTTTTGCCTCTTAGAGTTTGTCCCGTGCCTGGTTGCTTCAGGATCATGTCGTTTCCTTTTCTTCATAGTTTCTTTCTTTTTGTTGCGACCAGATGAAAGTCTCCCAGCTAGCTTCCTATTTCCAGATTTTCCCGTTGGCTAACCTGAGGCTTTTTGGCTTTTGCTCCAGCTTTTCCAGTCGTACTTTTCCTTGTCTCTTTCTTCAAATGGTTGGAACCAAAGCTCCTGCATTTTGCTTTGTACTTCCACTGCGTGTCTGGGTCATAAGGTCCGCGTGCCTTTTGTCTCTTTTCTCTCTTTAAATCTGCTTTAATTCACTTTAGCTGTGCTGCACGTCCTGAGGATCCTGAGCCTCTGGCAGCCTTTGGGGATCCCGTCCCAGCTCTTTCACTGGAATTTGCTGGACTTTTTAATGGCCTTTTTTGCTGGAAATCTGAACATACATAGGGCCTTGACGTCGATTTTTCTTGCTAAACGAATTGGGCCTTCTTTATTATTATTATTTTTATGGAATGGGCTTTGTTGTGAAATTTTGGACCTCAACATTACCCCCCGAGCTCATGGGTTACCTGTAGCCCACGCGCGAGAAAATAAATTGTTTTTGGACACTTTCCTGTTTTGTAGAACCAATGTGTAGATCAAATAATTCTTGAGGGAAACTCCAAATGAATTGATACACTTCCTTCATGGAATGAACTAACATGTTGCCAAAGATTAGAATTCACCTTCATGTTAGTATTAAGCTGTAGATTGGTATTCAATTTTCCATAAAACAAGTCAATTTTGTCAGGCCAAAAATGAGATATTCATATATAGCCAAAATTATATTGGTATTGCATTTGATGCCAAAAGTATATTTCTAGCACTAGTGTTTTTTGCTAGTAATTCTAGGATATGCTTTTTGAAAGTAGCATACAAAAATTAAATATCAATATCAGATTGCATTGCTTTGTCAACAAGATTTTGTTTGTTTTACAAAATAGTTGAGTGAGGAACCCCCATGAACTTTGCCAAAGATATTCTATGCATTGTAGTACATGCTTGCTATGGCTAAGGTGAATAATACCCAAATGTTCGCCACATGAGATTTTTGTCCATGAATAGTGACTTACTAATGAGGCCATGATATAATAAGTCATTGAATCATATAAACATGCTGATTTAAAGTCTAATCAAGGCTAGCTATTCTTCTCAAAATGTATTAAGAGACAGAAACTTCCCTGAGGACATGGCTTAGAATGCTTAAGAACATCTCCATGCCTTGCTTTAGCTAAAGACCTTGCTCTTCTTGTGGATGCTCTTGATCTTTGCCTTATTTTTTTTTTTCCAAATTGTGAGAGATTGTGTAATATTTCAGATTGCAGCAAATTATTCACATATCTGCCACCAATTATATTGCTATATACCATATAGTTCATGAGCCAAAGAAAATAACAGTGGTTGAACTTAGTATAGTAAAGTTGCACTAGACTTCTCAATTTTATCAAGTGAAAGATATATCTAATGAAAATTTTAATCTTATCTTAGCCCCAGTGTATGCACTGGAAAAGCCAATTGCCAAATAAGACATAGCAATAAAATTATTTCATGTATATGAAACCATGTGAGGATTTCAACCACACAAGAATTCCAAATTTTGATTTTTGATAATTGGTCAAGTAAGAAAAACCAAAATATTAGAATTTTCACTTTAATCTATATGCATAAAGTATTAGTGCATGGGTGATACCTCTTGCACAACTTTTGTAGTGTTTTGATATATTCAAACATGGTATTAATGAGTGGGCTTACCGAAAGGGTACCTTTCTTTTGTTGAATTGAAGTACCTCCAAGCCTTTGGTGAGTTTACACCTTGTAGGAGGAGGGAAATGTTACTAGCTGGTTTGCAATGTCATTGACTAACCTCTTTGTATAGAGATTTGCAAAAGTATCCATGCTTTTCCTTGTTTCCTTAGGCTTCCTTGAGCCAATTTCTTTCAAGGAGGTCAATCTTGTGTACTTTATACACCCACTTTTTGGTTTTATACCCTCTCGAGGCTCTTTTCTCTTTGTACCCCTCGTTGGACTTGCTTAATTTGCACCTTTGCTAGGACATGCTATGGCTTGTA